>NC_034435.1:4000633-4024638 GCF_002078875.1 Numida meleagris
GGGGGGTGGAGGGCTCGTGGGCGGCACGTGGCGCAGAGCGGCGGGCACGCGGGGATGCGTGTGCCAGCCCCACGCCTCGCCCGCCCTTCTCTCCTTGTCCCCTCCGCCCGCGGTGCCGGGAGGGCGCTGAGAAGCGCGACGCGTGCCAACACGTGCGGGCGGTGCGGGTCGGAGCCGCGATTGAAGAGCGGCACTTCCCAAAGCGGGCTCCGGCTGATGACACCGCCGCCCGGCTTTGCCGCATGTCCCTCCCTGCCCCGGTCCGGTTCTCCCTGAAGTAACCGCGCTCGGGGTTTGCATCATTCCTGGGACGGCGCCGGGTGCGGGTGGCTCGGATCCAGCGGCGCTGATGTGGAGCTGCGTGGCAACGGGAAGAGCTCGTGGAGGAGAACGGACGGAGCGAGCACGGCTGGGCTCCACCGGGGCTTTTTGCGGCAGCAGGAGGACGGAGCAAACCCAGAGGGGTCAGAGAAGGGCAGAGCCCCGCAGTCACCCCCAGACCGGAGGCGGAAGGAAGGCACCAGGCGGTGGGGTCGGTGGGAGCGTCCACCCCTCTGCCCCCGCACTGTGGGCAGGGGGGACGTGACCCCGCGTGGGGATGGTGCACGGTGACCTGATGGGGGCACACGAGGTGATGTGGCCGCACTCCTCATTGCCAAGCGCTCGGTCCTCGGCTGCTCTGTGGCGTTACCACCAGCCCATGATCCACGATTTACGCTTATCTCGGCAGCTGGGCACGAGCATTATTTCTGCCTTTTTCACCCAGATTCTTGACGTTTGCCCGAGGCAAAGAAAGGAGAACAAGGTTTTCACCCACAGCCACGAGAAAGCATCAGCTCATCAGCACGAGCGGCATCACGTGGGGGATTGGGTCATTGCGACCACGCTGTGCTGCTCAGGGTGGAGGGAGGGGTGGGGGATGGAGGGACACATGGGGGGAGGGAGGGGTTGAAGAGTGGAGGGGTGGATGGTTAGATGAATGGGTGATGGATGGAGGGATGGATGGAGGGATGGAGGGAGGGATGGAGGGATGGACAGAAAGATGAAAGGATAGATGGATGGATGGATGGAGGGAGGGAGGGATGGATGGACAGAAAGATGTAGGGATAGATGGAGGGATGGATGGATGGATGGTGGGATGGACAGATGAAGGGAACCCCTCAGCTGCCTTTGCGCTGCCTTTTGCTGCCCGCAGCTTCTGCCTGCCACAGTTTTGGTTCCTCTGGGCTGGTTCCTGAGGAAGCCCCAGCAGTGCAGCCACCAGAGCCAACTTTCCTCGAGCGCTGCGTCCCACGCACAGCTCAGCATCCCCGTGTGCCGCCATCGGGCTCTGCGCGGTGGCACGTCCCCATCCCCATGGACAGACATGGGCATGGAGCAGCTCTGTGGGGTGAGCAGCGGCCACGTGGAGATGCTGATGGCACGGGGCCACCGCGCTGTCCCTGAGCACCTCAGCTCCCAGCAGGATGGCAATCCCCAACGTGGGATCTGAGCTGTGCGGGTGGTGGAGAAAGTTCCCATCCCGGCAGCAGTCACACCGCCCATCCACAGAGCACGACGCAGCGAGCTCTGTCTCCCGCAGTTCTGCTTTGGCTGTCAATGCTCTCTTGGAGCTGTGGGCTCAGCCGTGTGCCGCATGCGATGCGCTGAGGGTCGCGTGGAGCATCAAAGTGTTTGCAGAGCCGGATGTTTTCCTCCCACAGGCGCCAGCGGTGAAGCCGGAGATTTTACAGCCCGGCAACAGCAATAAAATTTGTGCTTTCAGAGCAGCATTTGCGGATGCCGAAGGATCTGTTGGGAAATTCCCCGGCGCGTCCTCGCCGGCCTGCACGATCAGAACCAACCTCCGTGGCATCCTCCCACCTCCATCAGCACCGCGTTCTATTGGAGGTCACGTGGAGCCACGGAGGAATTTCCTGCCTTGAGCACGGGTGGGAGCACGGTGCAGAGCTCAGGGCACGCACCGGGGAGCACAGGAAGGTGCCCTCAGCTTTGTGCCCTCCCTGCGCACCTCTAGGCAGGATGAGATCCGGCACCATGCATGGGGGGTGCTGCTGATGGGAACCCGTGGCATCCACCTGCAGCGCTGCACCGTGACCCAACGGCAGAAGGAAGGGGAAGGGGAACCCGGGCAGCACCACTTCCCCTCTAAACCGCCCGCAGCGCGGCAGCACCCCGAGGAGGGCAACCATGGGGCTCCCACTTCTCCACCTGCTGCCAGCGCCGACCCAGAGCCCGAGCGCTGGGCACGCCGCAGTAGCAGCAGTTGTTGGAGGGCTGGGTGACACGGCTGAGCCCGCAGCACTGCAGCATCGCTGCACTCAGCTTTGCTCTCTTGGTGGTAAGGATACGGGCACGGAGGGCTCAGAAATGATGGCTGCAGCCTGGGGTCCTGTGCCCCATGCCCTCCCCGTGCTGTCATGATGAATGTGCACAACAGAACCCGCCCGACCTTTGGCCATCTGTAAACAAAGGGGCTGGATCAGGTGAGCCCGGGCAGCCTCGGTGCTGCTGCAGCAGGACTGGGACTCCTCTCGCTTTGTTTTGCGCTTACATCACTCGCCAAATATGAGACTTCTGCTCCACTTGGAAGCGACGCTCCCGACCTGACGGCACGCACAGCCACCACTCACCCCAGCCCCGGACCCCTTCGCCTGTGCAAGGCAGGAAATTGCTCAAACCCTATGGCCAAAAATGGAAATCTCTCCTGAGATGGTGTCATTCACCATCTGACAGCGGAGCTCCCAGCACCAGCACGTCCCTGTTCCCATCCCTGTTCCTGCAGCGCTGGGGGAACCTATGGGAAGGGCAGCACAGAGCTCCTCGTGGCAGCCTGACCTCACGCACAGTGAAGCAGGGAATGTCAGGGGGTTCTTTTGGTGCCAAGGCACTGCGGGCACAAACAGGGGCTGATAAGAGCCCACATCAGTGGGGTGGGGAGCACTCGAAAGGAGAAGAGAACAGAGGGAGGCGGCTGCCAGCCCCCGCCCCAGGTTCGCCCCACGTTGGGCTCTGGGCAATGAGAAGCGCTTTGACATTTTCCATTTGCCACTGGGCAGCTGGGGAGCAGCCCCAAAGGCTCCATGGGGCAGAGGGATGGACTCCACTGACAGCCCTGGGGGTGCTGGGCTCCTGGGGCCCCCCCATGCTGCTGGTTCACAGCTGAGCTGGGGAAAGGCGCCAGCTGACCAGCGTCCCAATGTCCCACCTCGGTCAGGGGGACAGAGCAGGAGGAACAGAGCGGCTCCCAGAGGGGCGATGCCAGGGGAAGGGTCCATTGGGAGCTGCCCTGCAGTGAGACCCCCCCCTACTGCCCCCGAGGAACGCAGTGCACGGGGCCCAGCAGCAGCAGCAGCAGCTCCCACCCCTCCCCGCGGAGCTCAGGTTGCAGCACACGCTGCGTGACATCACCGACACCTCGTGAGCCGGCTGCAGCCCCAGCGTTGCATCAGCACCGCGGGCACGTGAGCACCCGGCACCGCGTCCCCGCGCCGAGCTGTGCAGCCAGAGACACAGAGCAGGCAGCCTCCCCAAGGCCAGCAGGATTCCATTCCCCGTCCCACTCCTGCCACAAACCCTGGAGGGGCTCAGGGGCTGCGGCAGCGTTGGCCAGCAGTGCCCCGTGCCCCCCATCGTCCATCGCGTGGCTTCACCGCTGCCTGCCGGAGTGAGGAGCGGAATGGATCCATGCTGAGCTGGCAAAGACAAAGCCCCAGGCGGCATTTGCTTCCCCAATTCATAAGGAGGAGCGGTGCTGCTGCTGCTCAGGGGTGCGGGCCCCTTCCTCCCAGGGAGGAGGAACAGGATTTTCCGTGGTGCCACAGCGCGGTGCCCTGCGGCTTCATGGGCCACATCCTTCCTTCGTGCCCCGCTCCAGCCCCACGTGGATCCCCCTATACCAGAGCTGCAGCCACGCTGCTCCCACCCCCAAAAGGCACCTTCAGAAACCCCCAAACCGTCCAAGAGCAGCACGAGGCAGAGTTAAACTCTTTATTTACTTTGAAACATGGGTTTAGGTTCTCAGTTACAAAGTCCAGTGGAGCAATAGCGAGCGGAAGGAAGGCGAGCGGCCCTTTGTGACACAGCCCTTCGGGGCACACAGACTGTTTGGGGTTACAAGGCACTGCAAGAACACACTGCGAAGAACAGAAGCCCCAACGGATTCGGAGCTGCAGCTCCAGCAGTCCTAGGAGCACGGACAGGGAACGCCCGAGGGCCCCGTTCAGACCAAGGTGATATCAGCACAACAACAGGAGGACGGGGGCAATGCAGCACCAGGACACGCACCGCCTTACTGAGCAGATGTAACCCCGAAGGGTTTGCCCTCCCCAGGCAAGGAGAGGACCCCCCCCCTTCCCTTTGTCACATCCCAGTGCGTTCCAGGAAACCCCGAGAGCTCCTTCACCAGGTGGGGGAAGGAGCTCAGAGCCCCCTGCACTGACCATGGTCCTTCCACCCCCTCCCCCCCCTGGGCACAGGGCCCCCCAGCCCCCATCACTCTGCTCCGCTTCCCGGAGCGAGCCCAGCACAGGACAAGGCACTCCCTGTTAATCAAAGTAAACATTGGCAATGTAAGAAGCTGGTGCAATCTAAAACCTGAACGTGTAGTTAAGTAGCACGGAGCTGTATTTAAGGGCAGCGTATCGTTTCATCTCCTACCGTTAATTCCTACCTAGGGGAGGTATTTGGTTCTCTACTTTGCCTTAACACGGATGGGACAGAGCAGCTCTCAGGTCTCTGCTCACTCAATGGGGAACTCACAGCATCCTCAGCTTTGTTCCCGCGTTGCAGGTTCGGCAGAGCATCACTTGGGCCACGTCAGACACGAACCAGACACGAATCCAAGTTACAAGAAAAAGTGCACTTATATCACAAAGCACTGGGGGTTTCTGCTGCAAAGAACCCAGCCGCCCGCCGACACCGGTGTGGAGCAGCCCGGCTCAGGAACGCAGAGCACCGCGGTCAGGACACGGCGCAGCACCCTGTGCTGGAGGACTGAGGCACTGGAAGGTTCAATATCGCCTGCACGGCGCTGACTGACTCTGCAGTCTGAATGCTACAGCTGAGCTCACTGCAGAGGACACAGAACACGACGGAGCACAGCCCCTCGCTGCAGCCCCCCCCCCCCCCCTGCCCCGCACGGAGCAGCAGCAGCGTTCGGTTTCAATCCGCTCTGAGCTTTTCTGGCCCCGGGCAGCGCTCAGCCTTCACCCCACGCCACAAGCACACAGCTCCTCTCACCATCTCCCCACGCTCCTGTCCTTCCCCACGCTCTGGAGGGCACCACCGGGTTGGGGAGAGCTCCAGGTCAGCGAGAACTGCATCCCACCAGGCGCCGGGCTTCGGCACAGCGCTGCCCCGGGGATGCCGGCAGCTTCTGGCTTCGCCTTCGGCCACAGCCCCATCGACCTCTCGGGTAAAGGAGCTCGGAAGCTCATGGGATTATTTCTTCTTTTGGATGGCCACATTTAACCCAAAGGGAACACGGCCCGACATCACAGCCCCCTGGGGATGAAGGAGTTCTCGGGTACCTGGAGCTCCCTGACACCCTCTGCAGCATTTAATGCCCAAAACCATCACCCTGCCACCACCAACCCCCCAGCACCACAGCCAACCCCCGCTCCACGCCGCCAGCACCTCGACACGGGACATCACAGCCCCTATGGGAACCCCCCTTTTCTCTCTCCCCCCCCAAAACACCCTCACCCCACTCCTCAGCGCACCCACCACAGACAGCTCCAGATCCCAACACTCCACTTCTACGCACCCTCAGCTGCAGGCCCCGTCATTAACACTAAACCTCAACGCCCCGCGCTCGCTCACGAACGCGTTTGCCGTTGGCAACAGGTCTCCTCCATCAGTGCAAATCTGCAAGTCCTGTTCAGGGATGTCTGGAAGAGAAAGCAGGAAACTCAGCCTGGCACGCAGCGCCGCGCCGCTCCTGAACCCCGGAACAACCCGAGCTGCAGGGGACCCCGGGGATCCCCCCCCTGCACGCACTCACCTACAGCAAGAAAGCGCTAAGAATCGACTCGTTTAACGAAAAAGGCTTTAAAAGAAAAAAAAAAAAAAGCCGAAGCGTTTCATTCAGGTCAGATCGAACTCAGCTTCACGCCATTTCTTTAAAAAGTTTCGCTACACGAAACGTCTCTACCGCCAAAAGCCCCTCTGCAGACGGCATCTCTGAGGACTAATTGTCAAAAAAAAGAAATGAAAGAAACCCAAGAGGTGATGAAATAAATTACGTTTTGCGAGGATCTGGTCGCGCTTGAGCTCTGCCACACGGCCCAGCACGCCGTCCTTCCTGCTTTAAAAGCCCAGCGGCTCCGACAGCCCCGCGACAACAGCTTCTCCCCAGGCCCAGGAGCAGACCCAGGCGGAGGTAAGGGCTCAGCCATTCGAGAGCCATCTCGAGCCATGGATATTTAAGCACAATATTAAATAGAATAAATTAGTGATCAGAAAGCCTGCCACAGCCTGGCGGGCGCTGCGTGGCCTCAAAAAGCCAAGGAGAGCACTCGCTTGGAAGGCAAACTCAGCCAGGGAAGCATTGCCCTCCGTGCACCCAACGCCCGCGGTGCGGCTGCAGGATGCAGGCAGCAGCTCTCGCCGAGGGATGCTGCAGCACGAGGGAATTGCAAAGGAGCGACGCCCTAAAAGCTTTCAGAGAGATTCTTGTGTGTGTGTCTTTGTACGGGAGCAGCCAACAGCCGCCCCTGGAGCGCGGGGAGGAGGCGTGAGATGGGAGATGTCCCCTGGCACCGCGCCCCGGCGGCCACGCATCAGCCCCTGCCCAGAACGCGCGGCGGTGGCAGCTTGGAATCGAAGTTAAACATTACTCTTCCCCTAACCTTTAACGAGAACAAAAGTTCACAGCGAAGGAAGTTATAAATTACTCAGCCTTCACCTTAAAAATAACAGCTAGCACCAAGAGACCGCGATAACGATCTCCTGTGGAGCAAGTGGCCTTTCGCAAAGCTCCCCAGCCGCTCGCGATCTGCTCTGCGCACACGTGGAACGCCGTGCTGGCACAAAGCACGGGAGCACGCCCCTGACCCAGCACTGAGCACCTCGGGGAGGATTCAGTGCGAGCTCAGATCGCTCCTTGTACGACAAGTGGTCTCCTGCTCCGCAGCGGAGGGAACCCAGCACAGCCCCTCCAGCTGCAGCCGCATCAGCCAGCGTGGGAGCGAGGCCTCGACGAATGGGGGTGGGGGGGGAGGAGCAGTCAGCAACTGTAACTTCTATCAATTCAAAAGCGATTTCCGAGGCTCCTCGTGTCCAACGAGCACTTGGTCGTGTTGGTTGCGTCGGCTTTTTTCACAACAAACTCGCACCGTTGCAACCCGTCTCAGTTCCGCCTTCACACCAGGACCTGCCACTTGGGCCAACAAGCAGAAACGAAAGGAGAGGCAAGGCAAGGCAAGGCAAGCAAATCTTCCAGCTCAACAGCAAGTCATCAGACAGCGGGGCCACCGATTCCTGCACCCCAGCACCGAGCCTGGCTGAGAAACCTCCCATCCTCGCAGCGCGGCACCGCTCAGCGGCTGCTGCTTGGCCGGCAGATGAGCTCTGGGTAAAGCACAGCACGCGCGCTCCGGCAACGAGAAGCTGCAGGTGCTGTGTTAGAGAAGGGATCTCGATTCCTTCGTTGCCGGGGCTGAAATGTGCACGTTTGATCAAAAAAAGAAAAAAAAACAAAACAAAAAAAAGTCAATTTCTGGAAGCGGGGTTTTTTCTGTCTCTGATTCTCGCTCTGTCCGTGTCAGACCGTTCCCCCCCGCGCTTCGGCAGCAGGGGAGAAGTTGAGGAAGTGCAATACCAGGACAGCTCCTGCCCGCTCTCAGTGTTCGTGCTGGCAATTGATTTTGTCTTCGGAATGCTCCAGAACATCCAGCATTTCCTCTATGATGGCCTGCAGCGCCCGGCCCAGCTGCTCCGCGCTGTAGGGCTTTCCCAATGGGGGCACATGAACAAAAGCCGACCTCCCGCAGCTCTGGTACAAGGAAGTGTAGTAAGTGAAGTCACACAGGTACCTGAAACATAAAAATAGAGCTGATGTGGCAACACGGGACAAATAAAGCGTGCAAACTGCAGGGCAGGGCGAACCGTGCTCTTATTGTTCGGCGTTGCATCAGCATCCTGCAATAAAAAGCGCAACGCGAGTCAGGTGCTGTGAGCGTGCCACTGCTTCAGCCCAATCTAGGACAGAGCGCAGAGAGCGCGCGCTTTCCCATCACCAACGTGCGACCGCAGAACAGAGCAGGGCCAGCAGAGAATGGGAGCTCAGCGCAGGGCGAGCACACGTCGCAGCACGCGCCTGCTCCCCACGGGGCACCACGTCCCCTACCTGCCGGCGTCCTTAGAGATGGTGACCGTGACATCCAGCCCCAGTGCTGAGACCCTCCTGCAAACCGCGTCCATGTCGATGATGGAATCGATGCACTCTGGGCCGCCTTCGACGCAGCACTGGGAGCCTGGGCAGAAACGGCAGTTGTCTAAGCCCTTATAACCCACATTATGGCCACACTTCTCCAGAGTGACAGTGGTGGCCATACCCGACACACCTACATGCACCACCAGCTACGAGAGAAAAGAAACACGTTAGATCAGCCGGCGCGCAGCGGTGCACAACCAACAGCCCCCAGTTCCCAGTGAGCACCAATGGAGCCTGCACCTGAATTCCTGCACGAGTAGCACGCACTCAGCCCTCGGAGCAACCAACAGCACAGTTTCGTGTCCCCCCCAGCCTCAGCTCTAATTAATTAAGGCCCAACGAGTGCCAGCACAGCTGGGGTGGCACGGAGCGGAGCTGCCTGCACAGCCCTGCACGCCGGCTGCTCCCGTGAGCTGCAGCACTTCGCTGTGAGCCACAAAACGCCACAAATTCACGTGCTCCCATGAGAAAAGAGGAGACGTTCTCGCGGAGGACGCAGCCAAAAGCGCGGTGCTGCACGGTGCCGCTGGACGCGCCTCAGCCACGGGCTCCGTCTTTTCTCCTCCCTTTCCTCACTCACTTGTGGACTGTGCTTCTTCCACAAGGCAGGGATGAGTCTTTGCACTGTCTGGTATTCCACTGGGACTTCATAGACATGCAGGTCCACGCCATCTCGCAGCCCGAGCTTCTCCAGCTCCTAGGAACACGTGGGAAGAAAGGGACAAAGCAAGGCGGTCAGCCACGGGTCGGGCGCAGCGTGCACTGCTGAGAGCACAGTGCAGAACCCAGGGGTGGCAGCAGCGCCTGCACAGCCCAGAGCAAGAGCTGCTCCCCCCAGAGCCACAGCGCAATGAGAGCTCTCCTGCTGGTTTGCACGGGACCCCAAAGAGAGGGGTCCCATGGAAGGAGCAGCTGAAGGAACAGAGCCAGAACCAGGACCCACGGGGCCACCTCCCCACCCGCGCCCACACACGGTTTTTTCTGCCGGGATGGTGCAGGACTGAGCGACCTGACAAGATTTAACCAGCAACTGCCACGCTAAAAAATAATAAAAGCAATAAGAAAAAGGATCGGCTTCATTGTTTTTAGAAGCGGAGTCCTGCTCACTTCTTGCACGAAGCAGACGCTGTGCAGAGGAAGCAGCAGCGAGAGCACCACGCAGTCTCATTTGTCACCTCTGGGGGCTGCTGTCCCAAAGAGCAAACCCGTGCTGCCTGCACGCACACGGAGAGCAGCGCAGCACGCAGCACATCAGCTCTCCCCCTGCTGCCGGGGAGTTGCACCGAGTGACCTTTACCAGCCCCTTCCAACCCAAAGGATCCTTAAAGGAGAGCAGTGCAGACGGCCGAGCTTTCTGGACCCCTCCACCCCCACCTCCCCCATCCCATCGCGCTGTGGCCGTGGCTTGGTTCGGTGGTTACCGCCATCGGCCACTTCTGCACAGAAGTTCTGAGCCCAAACTTCCACACGTGTGCGGAACCACGGCGGGTGCAACGCGATTCAAGGTGGGAGCGAGATGCTCACGGCCCAGCAGCAGCCATCGCTCGCTCCTCCTGCTCCTCCTGCACCTGTGCCGTGCAGGCTGACTGCACCGCCTGGTGCCTGGCACCCAGCGACGGATGCTAAGTGACATTTCATCACATCTTTACACAAGCCTGCCTTCGGAACCTGGCTGCTTCATGTGGAGCCTTCATGAAGGCACTCGTTTACAAATTAGAGCGCTCACACACAAGGCAGGCTCTTTAGGAATTGCTCCGGAGCGTTAATTGTAGGAATTCATCATTGATCTCCACCGAGCTCCTGAAGCACGGCGCTCTGCGGGCCCACAGCTCTCCTCTAACCCCCCCCCCCCCCATTCACTAATAAAGATGTTCTCTGCCCCCAGACAACTCATTATCCCCCGCCTCGTGTACCTGACAAACACAGAGAAACCAACGCGTCTGACCGATTCCCTGACCCCCGGACAATGGGCTCCTTTGTCAGCCCTTAATATCCCTATCAGGTCTGTCTAGACACCCTGACAGCCATTGTGCTGCTCCCTGACCTCTCCGCTGGGCCCCGGCGCTGCCAGACGCGCTCCAGTGGAACAGGACGGTGGGATGGGGACGGTGAAATGGGGATGGTGAGATGGGGATGGTGAGATGGGGATGGTGAGATGGGGATGGTGAGATGGGGATGGTGAGATGGGGATGGTGAGATGGGGATGGTGAGATGGGGATGGAGCACGGCGGTTCACACCTGGGCCGTGCCAGCACCACGTCCCTCACCGCTTCCTGCAGAGCTGCAGCTGGAGAGAGCCCCCAACCAAACGTGAAGAAGATGAAAGCGTGGAACAGCACAGGTGTAAGGCAGAGCTGTAACCACAAGGCTCCGAGAGCTGCAGGAAGTGATCTGCCCCTCGGAATTCAGTTGGAATCTCTCTCCTGAGCATGCAAGGTCCCGAGCATTTATTTAACCCCAGTGTTTGCTGCCAGGACCTGGAGGTCAGACATTCTCCGCGTTAACCGTGTGTTCAAAAATAACGCAGCTTGAAAAACAAGCAGCGACACCAGAAGTTCATGGATTCCAGTGAGTTCTCTGCAGGAAAAGACACCGTGTCCATGCTCTGCAACGGAGCCCAAACAACACCGCGAAGGGGCCAGGAAAGAAAAGCAGGGAATTGTATCCTCGGGATGCGGGATAATAAAAGATGCAATAAAGCAGAACTGGCTCAGCCCTGGAGCTAGAAAGGATTTACGAAGATTGTTTAATTGATTTTTCTTCTATTAAAATGCAGATCACACCGTCTGGGGCTCAGCAACTCAGACACGCCTTTGTGTCCACGCCGCTCCGCCAGGGCCCCGTCTGACTCGCACAAAGCCCACCTCGCTGTGCTCAAAGCCATGCTGCTCCTTTTTGTCTGGGCCTCTCGGGCTGAGACGGGGCGAGGGGAGGGGGATCCTGGGCACACCGCGCCCGGGGCTCCCGGCTGCAGGATGGGACCAGGGGGAGACGGGCTCTGGTGTGGTTTCACCTTCCTGAAGCATCCCTGAGCACTTAAAGTGAGCTCCAGATGCACTCCATCGCTTCACCCATCAGCAGAGCAGGGTGGAGGGGTGAGGGGCTGCTTCTCCTTACACAAATCACACGTTAGGTTTGTTTCTGTAAGGAACAGCCCAACACGCACCGCTCTCCCTGTCCCACGAGCACAATGCTCTTCTGTGCATCTCCTCCAGCAGAAAACCAGCTTGTGAGATAGAACTGACATTACGTGAGCAAGAACAAACTGAAACAACTGCCCCCATCGCTGCACTCCAGGGACACACCATTCTTCTCCCCAGACTTGGCTGAGCAAACCCAGCTCAGATGTGTTCAGCACCAGTGGCTCTCAGAGCCAAAGGTTCCCAGCGTTCCTGTCCCCTCACCCGCCAGCACATCAGACATCTGGACATCAGCTGACTGTAATTGATTAGAGCTTGTGATTGAATTTAAAAGCATTCTAAAGAAGATATTAATCTCCAAGCTCTGAAGGGAAGAGAGACGTGCTGGGGAGAAAAGCAGGTTCAATTCCCCGGGCAGCTGTACTAAAAGGTATCCTGAATTCCCAGTGGCTTTGCCATAAACCACATCCAGCAGCAACAAATAAGGAAGAATTGGGAGAACGTGACGGCGCTGTCCAAGCTAACCCTTCACAGCATGCTACGCAGCACCTCAGCTCTGGTTTAGCTTGGCTTTAGCTTAGCTTAGCAAGAGCTTGGCTTCTTCGTGCGGTGTCACAGCGCGTTGCGACCTGCTCAAGCAACGCCACTCCACCAGCACTCCAACCCCAGCCCCACGTGCTCAGCCCTGTTACAGATGAGAGGGCTTAAAGGTCAACCCGCTCACCCAGGCCCAGGCTGCAGCTGAGAGAAAAACATACAAATTCCTTTTGGTTTATTTATTTTGAATTCTCTCTGCTAAGTGGCGGAGAAAGACTCCGGACTCCCTGCGCCATTTCACTTCTCTCACACGCAGGGAGTCAGCCTAGGAATTCCTTACTTGCCTTCGCTATGTGAACTCAACCTCATTAAGTCCTACTGGAGAAGGGGTTGCTTTCTGAGGAGCGGACAAACCATCGCCCAGCTGAGCGCCTGGATACGGGGCGAGCTGAGCTCAGTGGGTAGGGCAGAAGCTAGAGAAGAGCTGCAATAGCAATGCGTGCGGGCAGGGGACGGGCGCTGCTCCAAGGGCGAAGTTACAGCGTTACCTGGACCGCGATCCAGCTGGCGTTGACGGCGTGCTCCCCAAAGGGACCGAACCCTGGAAGAGAACAAAAGCCCCCGGTGAGCAGCTCAGCCCTGCAGCTCGGACCACGACAGCTGCGGTCTGCGCTCCTCGGATTTACGTGTTCTGAAAGAAAACCCACTGCCTGGAATACCCAGTCCTTACTGGGGGTGTATTTTTTCCTTCCTGACCAGGTTAGGAACGCGTGTTCACTACGGATGAGTTGAGTGATGGCACAGAGTGAGGATCATGACTGGATCTTCTAATCCTGATTGTAACAGCCCACAACAGATGCTTCCACAAACACGGACAAGTCTGCCTCCTGTACTCCTCCCTTGCTCACGCCTTGACCAAGATCCCTGCTGTCTTCAGAGGAACCAAACAAAGCACTGCTGACCCACCTACCCCGAGCACCAAAGGTTACGACAGCGCTACAGAAACGCTTAACTCCCCACATCTGCATCTCCTAATGAATAACTCAGAGTTAACTAGTAATCCATAACATCTTTTCCTGAGCAAGCACACAAAGGTTAGGCATTTATCTGGGTGCAGCATCAATATGCTTCAATTTAAGATGTCAGAGCCACCCTGAGAGCCTGATGCAATCAGGAGGCATACATTTCATCTGACTCGTGAAAGGACTGGAGCACGACCACAAATATTACATGACACACTAATGGAAAGCTTCTGCGTGCTGTCAGCAGAAGGTGATGCTGGGGTTACGCTGCACACGACGGCGTACGGGGACGGTGGGATCTCCATATCAACCGAAGCCTCCAAACTGAACCAGCGTCCACATCTCCCCAGAATAAATCTTCAGAAGGTTTCCACAAGATCCAGATGCAGGTGTTGTTTCCCATAAAGAAACTGGAAGCATGAGAGACACCAAGCACGTGTCTCGCTGGGCCGGTTTCTCTACAAAGCGCACCGGAAGGCTGCAGCACTCCAGGTGCCTCCAACGTAACGAAAACCTCTTGTTCTGAACCCAGCTGAGCTGGCACAAAGAGCACAGCGGGCTGCCGCCCCTCTGACTCATCCTCCACACTGATCCCCGCCGCGATTCCTTTACAGAAGATGAGCAACTTTCTGGGTAGCACCAAACTCGGCGGCAGCCATCCCGCACGCACCACGGGGCCCTCCCAGGCGCATAGCAGGGAACCCACCGCGCAGACCTTTATGGGATTATCTCCTTAAAGAGCTCTAAAAAAGAAACGGCACATAAATAAGGCTTGCCCTCAGCCTGACACGCTCAGCGCTGAATGGGAACGCAATTTCAGAAAGGAACCCAGCGTGACAGCAGCGACGCGCTACCACGGGCAGACCCGATGAGATAAGCTCTGCATTTTAGAAGCAGACTCCCCCGAGAGCTGGAAGACGGGGAACAGAAGTATTGCGGGGACCGGGGGAGACCTCGTGACCGAAGGTTTCTGTTTGGTCACCGCTCAGCCGGGCTGGGAACGCCGCGCTGTGACACGCGGGGACGGCAGGGGCTGGGGGGGCTGCCGCTCTCGGGACGCGGAGCGATGTCCGTGGCACAGGGGACACAGGTGGCAGTGTCCCCACGCACCAAGCCCCCTCTGTACCCCCCCGTCAGCCCTTCCCAGGGGGAACCGGCGTCGGCCCCCGCTGCTGCCCACCCCAAAGGATCGCGGCAGCACCGCCCCGCCCCAGGGTGCCCTCACATGGGGCAGCCCCCGCAGGACCTCAGCATCACCTCGTGCCCCCCTGCAGCAACCCCCCGCACCGCAGGCAGCTCCTGTAACCCCCTCCCCAGCCTGCACCCCCCGGCTGCGCCCTGCACCCCCCAGAATGACCCCAGGGTCACCTCACGCTCACGCCCTCCCCGCAGCCCCCGTGCCCCTCTTTTCCTTTCCCCCATCCCGCAGCGCAGCCCCCGGCTCCCTCCACCGCCCCCCGCTCACATAAGGGAAGCAGAGCCCACCTGGCCGCCCTACCCCGCCCGCCCTCCCGGCCCGATCCCGCCGCCCGTACCCGTCACCACCACCGCCCGCCGCGGTTTCTCCATCTCCGCTCCCACCCGGCCCGCGGCCGCACCGCACTGAGCGAGCGGCCCCGCACGGTCATAGAGCGCGCTCCGCCCCAACGCCCAGAGCGGCCCCGCGCGGCCATAGAGCGCGCTCCGCCCCAAAGCCCAGAGCGGCCCCGCGCGGCCATAGAGCGCACGCCGCCTCGCTGCCTAGAGCGGCTCCTGAGCGCCGCTTCCGCCGCCGGGCAGGAAGCGCGAGGCGCGCGCGCGGGGGGGGGGGGCGGTTAGCGGGGCCGCCTCAGCTCTGGGGCGCTCCGAGCTCCGGGAGTGGCAGCGGGGATGGAGCGGCCCGGGAGGGGCTGAGCCCAGAGCCGCCTCACGGCTTTATCGGGAAGCGCGGGGTCAGGCCCCGGTGGGGTTCGTTAAACCCGTATAGAACGCTACGGTGATTTCATGCCCGGCTTTCCCGGTCCTGCTGGTTCTCCTCCTGAGAAGAACGGAACAGAACGGGCCCGCAGAGCACGCTAGGCGCGCCGCCGCTTCCCGCCCCGCTTTTCGATTTACGGCGCTGTCGTGACGCTGCGGACCGGCAGCCTCGGCGATGCTTTACGGCCGAGGCTGGGTCCTGCGCGCTGATTGGCTCCGCGGGGGCTGCGCTGCGCTCTGATTGGCCCCGCGCGGGGCCGGGGGCGGTTTGAGCGGCAGCGCCCGGCGCGGTGGCGGCTCCGCGGTTCCGGCACGATGGTGAGTGCGGGCCTGGCCTGGGGCGGGCCGGGGGGTGGTGGGTGTGGGCCTGGACCTCCCCGCCGCCCCAGGCGGCCTGCGCGGAGATACGAGTCAGTCCCCGTGTCCCGGTTCCTGAGTCCCGTCTCTCTTTCCCTCACAGCTGCCCCTGTCGTTGCTGAAGACGGCGCAAAACCACCCCATGGTGAGTCCCGGCCCTCCCGTCCCACTCCCGTTGTGGCCTCGGGCTCGGCGCTGCCCTGCCGGGCCCAGTGCCTGCCTGGTGACCCCCGCTTCTTTCAGCTGGTGGAGCTGAAGAATGGAGAGACGTACAACGGGCACCTGGTGAGCTGCGACAACTGGATGAACATCAACCTGCGGGAGGTCATCTGCACCTCACGGGTAAGGACCGGCATGGCTGTTCAGTTCTGGGACCCCTGCTCTGCCTGGAGACCCCCGCTCTGCCTGGAGAGCCCCGGTGCTGCCAGCCCCTGGTCCCCAGCCCTGCAGCTGGGTGGAACTCACAGAGGTCCTCGCTCCTCTGAGGGTGTTGCTTTTGCTCTGAGTGCGAATGTAATGCAGTTATTTATGAGCTGTAAGAAACAAATGAACCCAGCGGCAGAGCAGGGTGAGAGCGCTCGGTGTGGAGGGCTGATGACAGGCCCCATTCCAGTGCTGAGCTGCATCCTCAGTGCCTGCTCCGTGCAGTCCCATCAAGCGCAGCGCTGGCTTTCATCGATGCCCGCCTCTCGCCCTGTAACTCCACATCAAAAATAATCAGGGCCGCTTGTTTACCCGGGTTGTGCCTCGTCTGGTACTTTTGCCCATGGCCAAAGGTGCTCCAGAAGATTGGGATCTGTGCTTTAAGCTCTGACCTCAGCCAGAAGTGTCTGGTCTTGTCCCTGCCAGCCTGCACCTGGCCGCATGCCGGCTGCTGCTGCTCTCTGTGCCTGAGAACATCAGAGGTCTGTGGGAGAGGCTGTCAGGGAAACCCTTGTTCTCCAGAAAACCCTTCTGCAGCCTTTCCGTGCCCGTTGAACCCGTGGCAGGAAGGTATTGGCCAATAGTGCTGGGGCATGGAGATGTTTGCACATAAACGTGACCGAGCAAAGGTTTAAGAAGGACCTTCAGGGCAGAGCAGTGAGTCTTAAAAATGTGTGGATCCACAAATTGGCGGGGCAAAGAGGTTCTGCAGGAAGGGGTGGCAAGTGGCAAAGCCTCATTGGTGCCTGCAGAACAGGGGATACTGGCCTTTAATACCGCTTCTTCAGAAAGTGGCTTTGTGCTGCTGGGGGCAGAGCACTTCCTCAGCATTTATTCCCAGTGAGTGACCTGCAGCTCGCTCCCACCCTCTAAAGCCCCTGTAGTGCTGCTGGAAGCCTCTCTGGTGACACGCTGGGGACCAGCCACTAGATGGCACGGAGTGGCGGCGGGCGGCAGCTGTTTACCCGGGGAGCTGGAACGAGGAAGCCGGGGACCTGGCTCGATCCCTTCCTGCATCGGGAGCCAAAGCACAGCCGGGCGGGTCCAGGCAGGGTGGGGTTTGCTGGGTGCCTGTTTGAAGAAGGCTGCTCCTCCGCCTTGTCTCGCGCACACGGGGCTTGCCTGTGCATGCTGCTTTGCCCCAAATAACTCTGAAGCGGGGGGGGGGCCGACTTGATCCCGGAGAGGTGAAACGAGGCATTCTGGTTTCACCCACTCCTCTGAGACATTGTGGACACTTTGACCATGTACGATAGTTGCGAGGAGCCTGTGCCCAGCCAAGCCCTGCAGCAGAGCCGAGCCGAGTGCACGAGGCTCCGTCCCTCCTCCCACTTACATCAGTTGTTGTTCAGCTTTCACATGCAGTTCCTATTCCCACAGCCACAGGAGCTGAAGCCCTGATGGGCTGTGTCCTAGCAAAGCCCTGAAACTGCCTCAAACAAAACACAGAGGCAGCTGCTCCGTAACTTGGCACCCGAAGGTTTATTTTAACGTGATCTGTAAGCTCTTATTTTCCACAGCCACAGTTCCTGTGCGCCTGCTGCGTGCACCCCACACCCAGCTGGACGCTGCCTCGGTGCTCGATCCACGCCACAGAGGAGTGCAGTTGTTAGGTGACTCTGGCTGGGGTTTCTGCAGGGCAAATCTGTGCATTCACCTCTGCTGGAACTGCCCTGCGTTGCCAGAGTTCGTCGTTTGCAGCAGCTGTGTGTAACTTATCACGTTTCCCTCTCCAGTCCCACTTTCGTTTCTCTTCTTGTACGAGAAGCAAAGGGAAGGGGCTGTTTCCTCAGCCTCTTCTTCACTTTCTATGAAAGCCAAAGGCAGTTGTGGATGAGCTGAAACTTCAGTGGCTCGTGGCTGAATGCCCCCCGTCCCCAGCAGGTTGTAGGGCTGTGTGTTTTGGAGAGAAAAGAGGAATTTTGCAGCTAATTATGGATAATACTTTCAGAAAAGATTGTTGTATCTGTCACACTCTCCAGAAGTGATGGAAATATTCAAGTGCCGAAAAGCAACGTAAGGGCACGTGTTCTTGTTCTTAGCCTAACACATTGCTCCCTGACAGGATGGTGACAAGTTCTGGAGAATGCCAGAGTGTTACATTCGTGGCAGCACAATTAAATACCTTCGGATCCCCGATGAAATAATTGACATGGTGAAAGAAGAGGTGGTGTCCAAGGGCAGAGGCCGTGGTGGGATGCAACAGCAGAAGCAACAGAAAGGCCGTGGTGTTGGAGGTGCTGGACGAGGTAACGATCCTGTTTGCTTTTCAGTTCAGAGAGGGGTAAGCAGAATTCCTGCCTCTTGTGCAAGGAAGGGCTGATGCTTCTCAGCTTTGAACCCAGAGCTGTTGATCTATGAGAAGCTGGAGCTGCTCCTGTGCAAGATCTAGTTGAGTGAGCGTGTTGCCTAGCTTGTAAGTCAGCCTCTGCCAAAGAGACGTGCCAGGGATGAGCCTGCCTCGTTCCTGGGCTGGGCAGGAGCTTAAGAGAGTCTCTGAACCCGCCTGTTTCTGCCCCTCCTGGCTAGCTCCAGAACACGGCCCCACCAAACTTCTGGTGTCTGCTGGCTTCGCAAATCTGGGAGGGAAACAAGTGGCTGTTCTGTTTGAAATTGGACTTGGCTTTGACCATCCCAGTGGTAGGAAAACATCATCTTTTCTCCCATTAGGATGGCACTTCTGATCTTGTGGCCTGCTGATTTCTTCTTTTATTTTTTTCCTAACATAAGATACCTGAGGGTTTGTTTTTCTCCTGCTCCAAATGAATAATTCATGTTTCTGATAAAAGGGGAGGTTGCCACTTACGTAGAAATAGGTCAACCCAGCTCTCCCTTCCCTGTCCCATTTCTCATGGTTGGGTTATCTTGGAGCACTTCAGCCTGGGGAAATGTTTGCCCTTCTGAGCACAGTCCTGCTGGACGCCTGCGAGCCGTTTCTCTCTTGTGCTCACGCCTCCTGCCATGTCTTTGCAATTCGCTTTGTGGTCACCGTGCTCAGCCCCTTTGCCAGCCCCAGGGATCCTCGGTACGGGCTTAGCCTGCAGTGGGAGCTTAAATGCCAGGCGAGCTTCCTTGCTACGATGAAATTGAGTTCAACTCAGGAGATCTGGGTTTTAAAAGCAGCCCCGGGGACGGAGCCGCCAAAGAGCAAATCTTCGCAGAGCGCCCTTAACGAGCAGTCTGCGCTATGCGAGGAATCCCGGTAGGACTGGGAGGGACCCGAGGCCATTGTGCCACCCCGGGACGCACCAAGCACCAAGCACCGCGTCCACGACTCCCGGGGACTTCAGGAGGAAAACCCCTCTGCTGCCTGTGCTGCCTCCCAAAAGCTCTGAGCACGCAGAAGTGACCTTTACAATTCTGAAGGAGCCTTTATTTTTCCTCCTTCCCTTTTCAGTGGCCAAAGCACTTGGCCCAGCAGCTTTTTGGATATGGTTAATTTGGACAAACGTTTTAGCTGGAGTATTTTCTCTGCTGTGGAAATATCCACCTTGTGGAGAGCGGGGCCGCGTTCTGTTTGAGGTGGAGTTCCCTGCTGTTTTGATGTGCAGCTTAAATTCGCTGATGGAATATTTTAAAGGGAAGCTTCGGCATTTGCTAATTAGCTAAGAGGTTTGGCTCTCATTACTGAGACATGAAGGGGGAAAAAAAAAAGGGCAGGACAATCTTGTTGAGAGGCCAGCAGGCAGAAGTAAAGCTATAATTGTGCACACAGTTGAAAGGATTATTGTTTCTGACACTGGTAATCCTTCGTCTTCGTGGCTTGCTAAATGCAGAAGTAGTGCAGTCTCTGCTCAGCTTCTCGGGGTGCTCGCAGGGCTCCAGCTGCTTCCAAAGGGCTGCAGGGTTAGGAGCAATCTTTTTTCCTCTCTGGTTTAGACACGTCTCAGCTGAGCAACCAGAGCAGAGGGCTTCAGAGCAAGCTCCTCTGATTGTTTGCAGCGGATTGGAGCTGGGAGGGCAGGGCTGGAGGCGGTTAGCAGCTCCCAGCACAGAGAGGGATGTAGCTACGTGGTATGAGGGTGTCTGGGTCTCATCACAGCCCCCAGGGACTGCTGCCTTTGTGCTCCGTGTGCTGATGGATCACCCTGTCCAGAAGCAAGGTGGTGACAGATGGGGATGCGTTTTTTCTGTTCTGTAGCTGAGCAGCCTTGAAACTGATTCACTCCCTTTGTTGCTTTTGGTTTGGTTTTACAGCTTTCAGGGGGCGCAGCATAACGCTGATCCCACTGCTGACAGATGCTCGGTTTAAAACTGGGTCTCTCTTCCTTAGTTTCGCTTTCCAAAAGAGGTAAACTTGAATTTATGACGATACACAGCTAGCCAGAGGGCACATTAAGGCACCAGAGAGGTACTGCTGAGCTTGCCAGCGTCGGTAGGTAAGTTTGTGCCCCTGGTGAATGCAGAAGGGCTCTGGAATCGGTGAGGGAGAAGTGTAAGAGTCCCCTCCCTGCCTCTTACAAAGGCTATAGAACAAGCATACGTTTGGGAAAACACAACAGACAGCGAAGCTCTGGGAGATGTTTCAGGCTTAAGCCGATGCTGTCTGTCTCTGCTCTCTCTTCTCACCCCATAGGTGTGTTTGGTGGCCGTGGCCGAGGAATACCAGGCAGCGGAAGAGGCCAGCAGGAAAAAAAGCCAGGCAGGCAATCAGCAAAGCAGTGAGGGGCTGCCTGCACCCCGGCCAGGGACAGCGCCGCGACGCTCTTCAGTTTCAGCACCTCAGGATTGCCATGAGTTTAATTTCTGCTCCTCCTCCGTCGATCCGTGCCCGAATCATGTTGTTTGGAAGCCCCTCGTGATTTGATCTGATAAAGTGAAGCTCTTGGCTTCTTTTAGCCAGCGAGTCTGTAATTGGGAATGTTTAAAAAAAACAAAGCCATCTGCGGTTAAGGACCTGACTTCAGCACTATTTAATTTTTCGGGGTCACTACGTTTAATTTACAAGAACCTCCTGTATATTGCTGTAAGATCTAAGGCAAACACTTTCAGGATCGGCTGTGTTGTTGGTGGTTTGTTTTTCATTTTGTTTTGGGTTTTTTTTTTTTTTTTTAATACTTGAAACTTTGGCAACTCGTTGCGTTTGTAGCAGGCGTTTTGGTTTAAAAACACTGAACTTGAGGATCTTTACATGAGCGGTCTTAGGGGTTGGTTCGGTTGTGTTTGAGCAAAACCAACTTTTGGGCTGGCTCCTTACCCTCTGCTTCTGCAGGTCAGGGCTGACTTTGCCCTGTGGCTTAAAGGAGAACTGGCACTGATATCACTTTGGGCTTCAGGGGTTGTTTCCAAGAGAGCTTTGTGACGGGTGAGGGTTTCCCAATTAGCGTATATCTAATTTGACTTCAGATTAGAAGTTCCCTTTCAAGGAAATGCTTTCCTATGTTTTCTTCTGAAAGGCTGCAGTGCCCCTCGCTCCTCTCTGTTTGTTTTCAGGCTGTGTTTTCTTTTTTCCCTTCCTGAAAGCAGTCGAGCTGTTAAGATGAAACGTTCTGTTTCTTTTTCCCCGCATTGAATGCTTTCTCCCTTGTGCCTGTGACACGCAGTCTGATTCCTGAGTTACAACAGTATTTCCCGAGCGTATTTCTTGCGATACGTGGGGATTGACTTCACTGCCATTACTTGTCATTTCATTTTCTGGTAACAGCCCACACATCTTCCCCTGAGGAGGGAGCCTGCCCCTCCTGTAGGTGAGGGGAGGCCCTTTGTATCTTGAGCTCAGGCTGCTCTTGAGTCTTCCGTCCCAGGGCTGCAGGGTTTCATGAGCGAAACACACCCCAAAAAAATCTTGGCTGATCCAAAATGAAAGTCTGTATGGGGGCATGGGGGTGGGGGGGGGAGAGAAAGGGGCTCTGGGCCTTGCCTGAACTCGGAGAATGAATGAAACAGTTTAATTTTGGGGTAAAAGCGGATATTGTAACTCATTCTTGAAAGGTTTGTTGGTTTTGTGTTGTTTGGTTGTTTGCTTTTTTTTTTTTTTTACCTACTCTCTGCCGTCACGGCTGTTTGAAAGAGAAACCCAGTCAAGAACATGCTTTTATATACACTTATTTTTTTTTAAACGTTTATAAACCTTGTGCCAAGTGGTGAGTAGGAATAAATCGCCAACCTGTCGCCAACTTCCTTCCTGTGCCTGCTGCTCGGTGAGCACTGCGCCCGCTCCGTGCTAACCCCTGCTGGCCGTCCTGTCGGTACCGAATCCTCAAGGAAATGGGCTCAAGTGGTGGTTTTTCCCCCAGCTGGGTCCCTGTTCCCACTGCTGGGCAGAAGGCGTTGTGCCTGGATAACCAGGCACAACGCCTTCTGCCCAGCAGTGGGAACAGGGCACGTGTGTCCTCCCTGCTGGAAACTCGCTCCGAGTAAACACCGATGTGGCATTTCAAGGCAGCGCAGCCTGAGCCCTGTGTCAGACTTTCCCTTCCCGACCTGCTCCCTCCCTTCTAGTCCCTGCCTCCAGCCACAGAAACTCCACGTTACGGCTGCCCGCCTGAAGAAGGAAACGCAGCGGCGCGCGCTGGAGTTACGGTCTGTGCTGAGTTGATAAAGCGCCCCAGAACAAAGGGATCTTTGGCTCTGGCTCAGGGCAGAATCGTCCACCTCCTCCCGTCACCCTGCGAAGCTGTGCTGTTGTTCTGCTTTCGTTTCATTGCACCCTTAGCAGCCCTTCCTCACCGCTCCCCCTGCGTCTCGCCGCCTCTACAGGCGCATTTCGGTCCCTGCGTGCGAGCAGCATCCTGTGCTGTCCCTCTCTTGCAGCTCTGTGGCCTTGTGTGCTCCCCGAGCCCCTTCCTGCCCCAGAAACGTGGCTGAGAGGCAGCGAGCCCCAGCGCTCTGCAGCGAGGCAGAAGCAGCAGCGGGAGAGGAGGAAGAACGGCTCAAAGCTCAGCGGGGGGAGGGCACAAGGGCCACCGCGGTGACCCCAGGGCCCCGTCCTGGTCCCCAAATCTCCCCTCGGCCGTGATGTTTGGCGGGGCCGTGTCCCTGCTGGCTGCCTGTGGTGACTCATAACTGCTGCGCTCGCCGGGGAGGCAGCAGCACAGGAATAGTTACACCGCAGCCGCCTGCGACGCGGAGGGAGTGGCTGCCGAAATATTTCAGGGCTGCGCTAAGCAACTAAAAATACACGTCAAAACCTCCTCCTCCTCGTTTTTCCTTTTTATTTTTTATTTTTTTTTCCTCTTGTTTTGGACCATTCCAGGCCCTGGGGGCAGTGCGGCCCCTCTGTGCTCCCCGCAGGGGCTCGGGGCAGCGGTTCTGTTTTCCCGGCCTGGTCCCTCCCTCGCAGCCCACGGCGGTGACTCAGGGCTGCCCTGGGGCAGGTGGCAGCGCCGTGGCCTTTGGGTCGGCACTGCGTCGGGCTGCCCTTCAACCAGGCCCTGGATGTAGCAGATCTGGGGAATATTCTGGGGACATAGGGTCAGGGTGATGAGGTGTGAGGGTGCTGTTTGTGGTGGTACTCGGGGACCTGGCTGGGGCCCCAGTGCCGGTGTACAAACCTTAACAGATCTGAGGGAGATCTGGGGAAAAAGGGTCAGAGCAACAGGATGAGGACACTCGGGACAGTGCTGGTGGCTGGGGACACCGCAGGGTTGGGCCCTTTGGTAAGTGCTCATTAGGACAAGGAAGCTGTGAGTGAGGAGTGCCTGAAAATGGGGATGTGGGGCAACGGGGACGTGGCCAAGGCCTGGGCGTGGGGCCTGGCTCATGGCTCCCACCGCGGCCCGTCGATGGGGGCACGTGGGGCGACGGGGGCGAGTGGTGGGGACTGTGGCGGCCGCAGGGTCCGGCTCGCTGCCCCCCGCAGCGCTGCTCTCTCGCCGTGGCACCGTCCCCGTCCCCACCCGCGGCCCCCCCAGGCCGGAAGGCCCGAACCGGCCGTGCAGGTCGGGCCCGTAATGATGGGGTTGGGCGGGAAGGCCCGGCCCGGCCCCGGGGCTTCGCTCCCCGCCTGCCCCGGGCCCCAGCACCGAGATGGGCGATGGGGGAGGCGGAAGGGGGGAGGCGCGTATCCCCGCGGCCATCCGCTGCCCTCCGGCCCGCGGGGGGGCTCCCTCCGCCGAGGCCGCGCGCGGGCGGTGACGTCAGCACTGACGCCGCACCGCCCCCTCAGCCGCCCGCGGGCTCAGCCGTGACGCG
>NC_034435.1:4025483-4026723 GCF_002078875.1 Numida meleagris
GAGAGGCGGCGGCGGGGCTGCTGGGCTCCGCCGAGCTGGGGCTGCTGAAGCTGGCGTCGCCCGAGTTGGAGCGCCTCATCATCCAGTCCAACGGGCTGGTGACCACCACGCCGACCAGCGGGCAGTTCCTCTACCCCAAAGCGGCCGCCTCCGAGGAGCAGGAGTTCGCCGAGGGGTTCGTTAAGGCGCTGGAGGACTTGCACAAGCAGAACCAGTTGGGCGGCGGCGGCCCCAACGGGGGAGCGACGGCGGCGGGAGGAGGAGGAGGCGGAGGAGGAGGCAGCGGGGGAGAGCTGCCCGCCGCCGGCCTGGCCCCGGAGCCGCCGGTGTACGCCAACCTCAGTACGTACCCCGCCGTCAGCTACGCCGCCGAGCCCGGCCCGTTCGCGGCCCCGCCACCCCGGCTGCCTCCTCCTCCCCCGCCGCCCCTGAAGGACGAACCGCAGATCGTGCCCGAGGTGCCGAGCTTCGGCGAGAGCCCTCCGTTGTCCCCCATCGACATGGACACGCAGGAGCGCATCAAAGCGGAGCGGAAACGGCTGAGGAACCGCATCGCCGCCTCCAAGTGCCGCAAGAGGAAACTGGAGCGCATCTCCCGCCTGGAGGAGAAGGTGAAGAGCCTCAAGAGCCAGAACACGGAGCTGGCCTCCACCGCCAGCCTGCTCCGCGAGCAGGTGGCCCAGCTCAAGCAGAAGGTGCTCAGCCACGTCAACAGCGGCTGCCAGCTCCTCCCGCAGCACCAGCACCAGGTGCCGGCCTACTGAGGGCCGACGGACCCCCCCGGGCCCACGCGGTGGCCGACGGATCCCCCGCCCCCCCCGGGCCCTGGCGGGGCCGCAGCGGACCGAGGGGAACCGGGGGAGAAGCGCGGACTGTGGGGGGAGCGGCTGCGCATGGCGCCCCCCCGTGGGCTGGGGGACTGCCCGGGGCCCGATGGACTGAGGGGCTCCTGAGGGCGCCCCCCCGTGGGCTGGGGGACTCCTGCCCCCTCGCGGACCTAGGTGGGAGGGGGGCTCCTGAGGAAATCCCGACGGACTATGGGGGGCCGAAGGACTGAGGGGCTCTCGGGGGACCCCCTTCTCTCCCCCGCAATGGACTGAGGGGCCCCCGGGCGCGGCCCCCGCCGCGTCGAGCGCCCGCGGCCTGCAGGGCCCCGCGAGGCCTCGGCCCCGCCACATTCCACTGAGGCCCCGCAGTAAAAACGCCGCTCAGGAGCCGCCTCTGCGCTGTGTGCATCGTC
>NC_034435.1:4027040-4040227 GCF_002078875.1 Numida meleagris
TTGGGGGGGGTCGCCGAATTCCTCCCCCGCCGCCCGCCGTGCTGCCCCCCCGGAGTGCCCCCAACCGGGAGGGGACCCCGGGGCTGCGGGGGGGGTCACGGGGGCGCGCCGCTGCCTCCCGGCCCCGGGCTCCTTCTCGGCACTGTCTCGGGGTGAGCTTCTCCCTCCCCCCCCCGCTTCCTGCTCCTCCGTGCCGCTGCCTGCCCCGGCCCCGCTGCTGTGCCACAGCCGCCCCCCATCCCTTCCCCCCCCCGGAGCTGTTTCCTCCTCCCCAGCGCCGGGAGCGCCCCAGGGGCCGCCTCGTGCCTCAGTTTCCCCGGAATGAGGCTCTTCCCGGAGCGCGTTTGGAGCTGTGGGGCCGTCCCCGTGGCACGGGGCGGGGTGGTGGCACCGGGACGGGTGGGGAGCTGTTCCAGATCCGGTGCGGGCTGTGCCGGGCCGGGCTGTGCCAATACGGAACGTCCCGGCCCCAGGGGTTTGGCGGGGAGCCCGGCGCGCTGGGGCTGCGCTGGGGGTGGTGGAGGGAGCGCGGCCTCCAGGGCTGCAGCGGGCGCGGTGTGCCCCGGCTCCACGCATCCTCACCTCCCCGTGCCTCGTGTCCCCACCGCAGCCCCATGTCCCCACATCGCCATGCCCCCGCGTTCACATGTCCCCACATCCTCGTGCCCAAATTCCTGTCTCCCCAAGTTCCCGTGTTCCCACGTGTTCACGTTCCCACATCTCCACATTGTTGCATCCCCACATCCCTATGCCCTTGTGCCCTCAGGTCCCCACCTTCCCCCGCCCCCACGTCCCCGTGTCCTCGTGTCCCTATGTCTCCAGGTCCCAGAAACGTCCCCGTGCCCCCATCCCCGTGTCCCCACTTCCTCCTGTCCCCGTACGTCCCCGCCTCGTGTCCCGCTGCACCCGCGGTGCCCTCACGCTGCGGTACCGCGGGGGGAAACTGAGGCACGAAGGTGGGGGTGGGGATTCTCCCCCCGGTGCTGCATCGCCGCCCGGGGCCGGTAGGGGGCTCCGCTGTTCCCCGCCCCGGGGCAGATAAAGGCGGCGGCGGCGGCGGCGGAGGCGGCAGAACGGCACCGGCAGCACCGGGGCAGCACCGGGTGGGACGGCGGGGCCGGCGGGGCCGGGGGGGGTCATGGAACGGCTGCTGCTGTGCTGTGCTGCCCTGCTGGCCGCAGGTACCGGGGCGGGCGGGGATGCCGGGCAGTTCCGGGTGGGCACTGGGGTGGCTGTGGGATCCTGGGCGGCGTGGGAAGGGTCCGTGGGGTCTGCCCGGCTCCGGGGGGGGCTCTGCCGTGATGCGATGGTGCATGGGCACCTCGGCACAGGGAGGGGATCCGGGGCTGAGCCCCCACTCAGGGCATTGGGGTGGGACACAGCTGGCATGGGGCTGGCACCCTTTCCCCCATGCTGCCCATCCCCAGGGGACAGCGGAGCCCCTGCCGCGTGGTACTCATGGTCCTGGGGGGCTCGCGGGGACCCCTCGGTGGGGCCACCGCTGGGTGCCTGCTGTGTCTGCTTGGTGCCCCCTGGGCAGGGCCGAGGCTGCTCCTCCTGTTGTGCAAACAGGAATGGTGCGATAAGAGCACCGCTGGCACAGCTCTGTGCTGCCAAGCAGGGTGTGGGTGGCGTGGCATGGCAAGTCCCCATGGCTGGGACACAACGTCACCGCGGCGCTGCTCACATCGTCCCCAGCACTGCTGAGCCAAACCTGCCCTTCCCGGGGCCGCGTTTGGGGTTGGGAGGGGCATTGTGCCCCTCTGTGTGTGGCAAAAGCACCTGGAGAATGAATTGGGGCAGGCGCTGTGATCCCCCAGGGCCCTGCCCTGTCCTTGCTGCCTGGCTCTCTCCTTAGGGACACTCCGTGGCCACACATCAGCAACGTCACAGCCCCCAGCCAGCTCGTCCGCAGCTGTCACCACGCAGATGCATGCCATGTCTTCACTCAGCTCAGGGACGACTGAACCAAAGCCACTGACGACGGACGTAACTCCCAGCTCAGCAACATCTCCATCCCACGTCACTGAAGCACCATCTTCCACTGGCATCCCAAGCTCTGCAGCAGCTGAACCTCCCTCCAGCCCTGCAGGAACACCATCTCTGCCCATGACATCAGGCTCAGCGCCATTGCTCACATCCCCATCCAGCACCCCCACCGCACTGGCTCCGTCCAACCTGACCACAGTGCACAACCATACGTGGTCCCCAGGCTCAGCGCCATTGCTCACATCCCCATCCAGCACCCCCACCGCACTGGCTCCGTCCAACCTGACCACAGTGCACAACCATACGTGGTCCCCAAGCTCAGCTCCAGCCCCATCCTCTCCTGGGCGCCCTGACCCCGCTCCCAGCTCTGCTGCGCCCACCACCGCCCCGGCTCCTGGCACCGCCTCGGCCCCCAGCTCCAGCACCACACGGGTGCTCGGGACTGGCACCTTGGGTGAGCCCCATGGGGTGGGATTTGGGGCGGGGCTGAGCAGCGCCATGGCTGCTTTCCCTTCCCACGCTGTGCACGGGGACTGGATGTGCTCAGGTGCCACTGGGTGCTGCTGTGTGTTCCTGGCCCCACGGGAGTGCCCAAGTTCCCATGGTCTGGGGGCCGTGCTTGCAGGGGGTGCGGGTCACAGAGGGAGGAGGCTTCTGTCCCCTTAGACCACCCAAAATCTCTCCCCATCCACTTTGGGGGGGTACTGCGAGCTCCCCCTTTCTTCCCTGGTGCTGTGGGCTGGCGGTAGCTGGGGGGTGACACGGGCACCCAAGTGGGCGCGGGGTCCTGCTGGGTAATGGGGTGCCCGTCTCGCCCCACAGTACAGCCCTCCTCCAAACCCAACCCCGGGGTGGTGGTGGTCATCAGCCTCTTCGTGGCGGTGCTGGTGGGGGCCGTGGCCATGCTGCTGGTGAGGCTGTGCCGCTGTGGGAAGCCCCAATTCCAGCGGCTGGACGAGGTGCCCATGGTGCGTGTGGGGCCGGGGGGCGGTGGGGGGCGGCGGGGGCTCCGTCTCTCACCCCGATCTCTCTCCTTCCTTAGGGCAAAGTGTCGGAGGTGTCCGCCTTCGCCCGTCACCCCCCCAGGTGACCCCGCTGTGCCGAATAAAGACGCTGCAGCCCTGGCTTTGGTTTCCCAGCTGCGCTGCACCCCGTGGGTGTCAAATCCTCGGGGAGGGGGAACCCCGAGCATTTTGGGGTCAGGGCTGGGATGGAGGTCCCGGGGCACAGATGGAGGAGGAGCGTGGGGCGGGGGGGCTGCACGGTGCCCCCCCCCCCCCAGGGCGCGAGCGGGCAGGCACGCACATCGCCTTCCTTCTGCTCGGCTGCACTCGGCCGAGGCTGCGGCGCGATCCGGTAATGGGGGCGGGCGTGGGGCTGGGGGTGATGTGGGGCAGCCATCCCCGAGGTGGGGACGGGGATAGGAGGGGGGAAGGTCAGCATCGCGCGATGGGGAGGGGTGTGTCAGCGGTACCTGGGGAGCGCCCGGGGCTGCTCCCTTCTTCTGGACGTTTAGGGACGGGGATTTAGGGCCTGGTGGGTGCTCCGGGATGGGGCGTGCTGCCATCCCCGTGGCCTCGGGTCCCCGTCCCTCGGGTGTCCCTTGGGGATAGCGGTGAGCCGGGGTCGGGGGGGTCTGGGGCGGCCACGGCGGGATCCGGTGCTCCTCCGAGCTCTGAGACGCCGCGCTGAGCCCCGTCCATCGCGGCGCGGTGGAAATGTAAACGGCTCCCCCCGCCCCACCGAGGGGTGACCCGGAGCCCCCTCTCACCCCCCTACCCCGCAGCCACGATGCGACGGAGCCGCACGGCGCTGCCCTTCCTGAGCGTGGAGGTGAGACAGCACCGGGACCGGGCACCGGGAACGCGGGGGGCACCGGGAAACGGGCACTTGGGGGGCAGCGGGGTGGGCACCGTGGCGGCTGAGTGAGATCCCCGATGGGAAGCGTCCCAGCACCGCGCCTCCGGGCGGCAATCAGCGTGCTGATGGCGCTCGGAGTTAATTATCCCCCTAATGGGCTGTTAATTATTATTCGCCCCTGCGTAATTGCGCGCCGGCTCCGGGGGATTTTCCAGCGGGATCCCAGGAAGGGGGGGGCACGCGGAGCTGCTGGGACATCCCCCGGTGTCCCCCGGGAACGTGTTCCGCCCGCATTTCGGGGTCCCCGGGGGCCAGGGACACCCGGAGAGCTCCCCGGGCCACTCACCGCCCCCCCCCCCCCGTCCCCGTGTCCCCCGCAGCGCTGCCGCGACGCCGCCGAGGCCATCCCGGTGGGACCGGGACCGGGTCCGGGGTCGGTGCCGGGCGCCGTCCGCCGCCGCTTCTCCGGGACTCCGCTGCTGCCGCCGCTGGGCTGCCGGGGGGGCCCCGAGCCCGAGGGCTCCCGCGTGGTGTTCACCATCGAGGAGAGCGGCCCCAGCAGCGGTGACGAGGCCGATCCCCCCCGGTAAGCGGTGCCGGTGCGGGGCTGCCCGGAACTCAGTGCCCCGCGGGGCCGGGGGGAGCCGGGGGGTTCTGCTCAGCGCCGAGACGGGAGACGGGGGGGTACCGGGGTTATGGGGGGGGGTGACGCAACCGGTTTCAGCACCGAGGAACGGACAGCGGCCCCGAGGTGGGCAGGAGCCCGTCCCGTCCCCATGATCCCGTCCCCGGTCCCGGTGGTGGCCCCCCAGCACGTCCCCGCCCGGAGGTGACCTCACTCCTTCCCCTGGCACCGCCGAGCCGTTATTTTGGAGCCGTTCCCGTCCCCCTCCCCCGGGGCCGTCCCATCTCGGGGGGCCGCCTCCGGCCCGGCCCCGGCTCCGGTGTCACCCGCTGTCCCCCCCTCGCGCACGGACACGTGTCCCCGCGCGGGGGGGGGTGCGGGCAGTGCCGTCCCGGGGCTGAGGACTGGCTGTCCCGCGGTCCGGCCCAGCCCCGCTGTCCCATGGGCTCCCGCCTGCCAGGCGGGGACAGCTCTGTCCCCACCCCGCTGTCCCAATCCCCCCCCCAGCCCGTGCCAGGATGTCGCAACACCCCCCCGATGTCCCCATGCTCGCACCCAGCGGGTCCCCTTTGCCGCGCCCCCTGCCCGGTGCCTCCGGGGGTCCCACGGGTGCCGCCGTGCCGGGGGGGCCCTGCCTGGCTCCCCGCCCCTCCCGGGATATTTTGGTCTTCGCCGCAGACAGCAGGTACCGCTGCGTCACCGGGTCAGGGGGCACCCGGCTCCCACGGCCCAGGCAGGGCCACGCGTGTCCCTGGGGGTCTCATCCGGCTCCGTGTCCCCACACCGGGCAGTGAGGAGGAGTGTGGGGGGGACAAGGTTGGCTCTCGTGGGTCTCTTGGTGACACTGTGGTATGGTCGCTGTGTGCACCTGGGGTGCTCTGGGCTCGGCCATGTCCCTTGGTGGCACCATGTCACGGCCACGGCGTGTATCCGGGATGCTCCAGGCTTGGACACGTCCCTTGGTGGCACTGTGGCGTGTCCGCACCATGTGTCCGGATGCTCTGGGCTCAGCTGTGTCCCTTGGTCACGCTGCAGCACGGCCGCACTTGTGTCCCTCGGTGACATCGTGGCACGGCCACTTCATCTGTCTCGGATGCTCCAGGCACAGCCCTGTCCCTCGGTGGCACTGCGGTGTGTCCCCACCACGTGCCCAGCTCGCTCCAGGCGCAGCCCGTGCTGTGTGCAGGACACATGGTGCTCAGCGTGGCACTGCTGCTCACGTCCCAGCCGAGCATCCTCACCCGGCGGGCACAGCTGCCACCTCGGGGACAGGAGGGCGCCCGGTGGCACAGGGCCACGTGCCCGCGAGCCGTGCTCACGTGGGGCCGCAGGAGCAGTCGGGGCGCCGGGGGGGGGGGCCGAACCAGACAGTTGTTTAATTTCTCAGGCGCGGGCGGGAGGGGGATGGAAAGTTTCCCGGGGCCGCGGGGGGAACGACCGCGCACTTCCTGCTCCGCACCGCTCGCATCCCTGTGGGTCTGGACCCCCAGCGCCGCGCTGCGGTCCCCTCAGCGAGGCCATGCTGCCCTCCCCGGGGGTTTCGTCGCCGGTGGGGTCCCCTCGGGGGTCCCCTCGCAACTCCCCTGTGCTGTTCAGGAGGCTGCGGATGAACCAGAGCATCCGCCTGCAGCGCCGCTTCACCGTGGCGCATCCCCTCGGGTAAGGGGGGGGTCCGAGTGGGGTCCTGAGCGCATGGGGGTGGCAGTGGGGCAGTGGGGAACGGGGACGGGGTCAGCGTGGACACCCTCAGTGCTGTGGTCTGACCCCATCGGCGGGGACGTGGGGCTGAGTGGGGCCTTTGTGCCGGCGGGGCTGAGCTGGGTGGGGGGCAGCGGTGGCTGAGGGTGAGCGTGCTCATAGCAGCCATGGGCGCAGTGGGGCCGCTGGGCTCTGTCTGTGGGGTGTCTGCCCAGGGTGGGGGCACAGCAGGGGGAGGGCAAGGCAATGCAGGCACAGCGGAGGGGCAGGAGGCACTGACTCCCACTCTGGGGGGGCCGGGGTGCTGCAGGGAGCAGCAATGCCCTCCCCAATGCCAACAGCACCTATTTATAGCGGCCCCCAGCCCCCCCGGCTGCCTGACACCGCGCAGCATGGAAAGTATTTCTGAGTTCGGCACCAGAGCTGCTGTCCTGGCTGTGCCCCCCCCAGCCACACTGCTCCCACCCCAGTGTGCCCCACGGCCATTGCGGGGGGCAAGTATGTGTGTCTACCCCACGTCCTGGTGACACTGTGCCCGGGTTGGGGCTGTCCCTGGGGTGGCAGCGGGGTCAGGGGTGGCTGAGCTGCACCGGGGGGGGGAACAAACCCCCAATTGAGCCGCAGGGCTGGAGGAGCCACAATGCGGCTTTGTGTCCCCGTACCATCGGGGACGTGGGGCAGAGACCGACAGCGGGGCCGGGGGATGCAGCCAGGCGGCCGCTGCCCTTCCCGGAGGCATTCCTGCATCGGGTAGGTCCGGCGGCGTGGGGGGACAGGGACACTCAGCCCCACACTTTCCCTGGGTGGCTCGTCCCTATCCCCATGGCGGCACTGGGAGGGGACACATGCTGGTGACCCTCGCTGTGTCCCCATGAGCGGCCGTTCCCATGACCCGGGGGCAGCGGGGTGGCGGCTGCCATGGGGACAGCGCAGGGCCAGCATCCCTGTCCCCGTGCCTCTTGTGCCCCGTGGGCTGCACGGCTCCGGATGGCACCGCCCCACCGCGTCCCCAGGGGCCGGCGCTTGGCTTCCCCTGTGGTTTCTGTCCTTCGATGTCCCCTGGCTCCGTGCCCCGGACAGGTCACTGTGGGGTGCAGCGCTCTGGGCTACGGCTGATGGAGACTTTCGAGGACTCGCAGCCGTCGGGAACCGTGGTGCTGGGGACGCTGGGACGAGGGATGGTGGTGACATGGGATGGCCCACCTCCACCTGGGGGTCCCAGCCTCGCCCTGGCTGCAAATGGGGACAGCAGCGATGTCCCCATCACCTCCCAGCGCCCCCGCCGATGCCACCCTCCCCGTGCCAGCCCTGTCCTCTATCCCCGCAGCTTTGACCTGGAGAATGGCCCCCCGGGCAGGGGACCCCTGGAGCCGCAGTGCAGCCCGGGCGCGGGGCTGGTGCTGCAGGGCGCCTTCCCCCACGGCCAGCGCCGCGAGTCCTTCCTCTACCGCTCCGACAGCGACTACGACCTGTCCCCCAAGGCCATGTCCCGCAACTCCTCCATTGCCAGCGACCTGTGAGTCAGCCCCGACCCTCGGCCCCGCGCTCCCATCCCGCACCCCCCCCCCTCACCTCCTCTTTGCTCCCCACAGGCACGGGGAAGACATGATCGTCACGCCCTTCGCCCAGGTGCGGCAAAAGAGGGGGCACATCCCCGTGTCCCCCGGTCCCCAGCGCTATGGGGAGGGCCGGGGCTGCGCAACACATCCCCAGCCCCTCTCGCACCCCCCAGGTCCTGGCCAGCCTGCGCACCGTGCGCACCAACGTGACGGTGCTGCTGCACCTCCAGGAGCGCGTGGGCACCAAGTGAGTGGGGGGTGGGGGGTGGCTGTGGGGGCACGGTGCAGTGCTCAGCTCTGTGCCCTCTGCAGGCGGGCGTCGAGCAGCAGCCTCCCCTCCACCAGCAAGGCCGGCCTGTCCGGTGAGTGCCCCAATGGGGACAAATAGGGTGCCGGGGGTGGGGGGGTCAGGTGGCGGTCCCCACAGTGGGGATGCGGTGTCCCCTCGCCCGTGGGGTGCGGTGATGGCTTTGCCCTTTGGGATCCATGTCGGGTTTTCGGCAGCTCCATCCGCCCATCGCGCAGCAGTGGCGGTGGAACGACTCCCGTTGACGTCAGACCTTCCATTAATAAATCCCCGGGCGACGCGTGGGGCCCTGCGGGATCCCCAGGCTGGGCGTCACCTCGGGGCGAGGCGCGGGGACAGCGTGACACCATGCTGCGCACCGGGGACAGCGCCCGCTCAGCACCGCTCCCCAGCCCCGTGCCACCACGGCCCGGTGGGGACGCGAGCATCCCTCGGTGGGGATGGCGGGGCCGGGCCCTCACTCGTGTCCCCGTGCCTGGCCGTGACGCCGCGCTGCCCCGCAGCAGAGGATGCTCAGCAGAAGCTGTCCCTGGAGACCCTGGAGGAGTTGGACTGGTGCCTGGAGCAGCTGGAGACGCTGCAGACGCGGCACTCGGTCGGAGAAATGGCCTCCAACAAGGTGGGGGCCGCCGCCCTGGGGATGCTCACCCCACCGTGGGGGCACGGGGGCTGCCCCCCACATTGCTCAGCCCCATCCGCTGCCGCCCGCAGTTCAAGCGGATGCTGAGCCGGGAGCTGTCGCACCTCTCAGAGAGTGGCCGCTCGGGGAACCAGGTGTCCGAGTACATTTCCAGCACCTTCCTGGGTGAGTTCCCCCCTGGGGGGCAGTGACCCCGCACCCCTCTGCAGCTCGGGGGCCTGTGGCACGCTCAGCTCAATGCCTGCAGCAGCCACACGGAGCCGGGCGCGCATCACCGCAGCGCCGAGCCCCACAGCATCTGTGGGACAGCGCCGCTTGCAAAGGAACAAACGTTTGGGGCCGTGCGTCGGGGCTTCCCAGGGAGCTGCCCTGGGATTGGTGGCTTTGGGAGAGTGTTACAGCCTCGGTCCTGGCTATGAGCACCGGTGCAAACTGGGGCGTGCTGCTGGATGCCGCTCCGTGCTGGTGCACGGGTGGGAAGCTGGCACGGGGCTGTCCCTGCATGGGGGACCCCAGGGGGCAGCCCCACGGTGGGTGGATGGTGGGAGCTCCCGGCAGCCCCCCCGGTTGCCATGGCGTTGCAGCGCTATCCGTGCACGCTGACGTCAGCCGTCGGGGGGGCCCGGGGGGGCCGCGCTCCCCCCTCACCACCGCGGCCGCGCAGACAAGCAGCACGAGGTGGAGATTCCCCCGGCGCTGCCCAAGGAGAAGGAGCGGGAGCGCAGGAAGCGGCCGATGTCGCAGATCAGCGGCGTGAGGAAGCCGGCACACGGCCCCCGCCTCGCCGCCATCCCGCGCTTCGGGGTGCGCACGGAGCAGGAGGGGCTGCTGGCCAAGGTGAGCCCCCACCCGGCGTGGATCTGTCCCCCCGCGGGGTCCCGGCCCCCGCGGACCCCCCCCATCCCTTGGTCCCCAGGAGCTGCAGAACACCAACAAGTGGGGTCTCAACATCTTCAAAGTGGCCGAGTACTCAGGAAACCGCCCGCTGACGGTCCTCATGTACAGCATCTTCCAGGTGAGCACCGGGGGGCTGCCCCCTCCCCGCCCCCGCTGGGGACGAGCCCCCCATGGCCCCCTCTCCCCCCCCCTGGCAGGAGCGCGACCTGATGAAGACGTTCCGCATCCCCGCCGACACCTTCCTCACCTACATGCTGACGCTGGAGGACCACTACCGCGCCGACGTGGCGTACCACAACAACATCCACGCCGCCGACGTGGCGCAGTCCACCCACGTGCTGCTCTCCACGCCGGCGCTGGAGGTGAGCCCCCCTCCCCCGGCGCCACCAAACGCGTCCGCCGTGGCGGTGACCGCCCGTGCCGCCCTTCCCCCGCTCCCAGGCCGTCTTCACCGACCTGGAGATCATGGCCGCCATCTTCGCCAGCGCCATCCACGACGTCGACCACCCCGGCGTCTCCAACCAGTTCCTCATCAACACCAGTGAGCCGGGGCGGAGCGGGGCGGCGGGGACGCGTGCCCGGGGTCACCGCGGTGTGACCGGTGCCGTCCCGCAGACTCCGAGCTGGCGCTGATGTACAACGACGCCTCGGTGCTGGAGAACCACCACCTGGCCGTGGGCTTCAAGCTGCTGCAGGAGGAGAACTGCGACATCTTCCAGAACCTGAGCAAGAAGCAGAGGCAGTCGCTTCGCAAGATGGCCATCGATATGGTGCGCAGCGCCGTGGGGTGCGGGGTGGGCCCCGAGCTGGGGCCGGGCTGAGCCCTCCGCCCCACACACCCTGCCCAGGTGCTGGCCACCGACATGTCCAAGCACATGAACCTGCTGGCGGACCTGAAGACCATGGTGGAGACCAAGAAGGTGACCAGCCTGGGGGTGCTGCTGCTGGACAACTACTCCGACCGGATCCAGGTGGGCACGGGGACGCGGGCAGGGAACGCTGCTGCAGCCCATACCACTGAGCCTGGCTGCGGGATGTTCCCTTCGGAGCCATCACCGCCGAGGGGACGCCCGGTGGTGGCCCTGGGGACGAAGGCCATGGGGTGAGCGGCATGGGGCCCCTGCAGGTTCTGCAGAACATGGTGCACTGCGCCGACCTCAGCAACCCCACCAAACCGCTGGAGCTGTACCGGCAGTGGACCGACCGCATCATGGCCGAGTTCTTCCACCAGGGTGACCGGGAGCGCGAGAAGGGGATGGAGATCAGCCCCATGTGCGACAAGCACACCGCCTCCGTGGAGAAGTCCCAGGTGGGGGCACGGCGTGGGGCCGGGACCGGGGGCACCACAGGGGCTGAGCTCTCCCTTTTCCCAGGTGGGATTCATCGACTTCATCGCCCACCCGCTGTGGGAGACCTGGGCCGACCTCGTGCACCCCGACGCCCAGGAGATCCTGGACACGCTGGAGGACAACCGGGAGTGGTACCAGAGCATGATCCCGCGCAGCCCCTCCCCACCGCCCGAGGTGGGGGCTGAGGTGCCCCCCGCTGCCCCCAGCAAGTCCCGGTGCGAGAGGACGCTGGAGGAGGAGGAGGGAGAATTGGACACGGAGCCCGAGGGGCCCGAGAGCCCTTTGGAGGAGGACAACAGCGGCTCCAAGACGTCGGCTACAGATGATTCGGAGTCGGCCGACACCGAGCGCTTGTCACCCGGCTCCGGGGACCGGGAGGTGGACAACAGGAGGGTGCTGGAGGGGACTCTGCCAAAGGACAGAGCTGGTGGTGGCTGCATGGCGCCGGACCCCGAGAGCGGCAGGGAGCTGTGCCTGGACACGGAGGGCAATGTCACATTCCTGCCCCTGGGCACGTAGCGGCCCGGCCGGGGGGTCCTATCGCTGCCACGGGGACGTGGGACTGGGCACTGCCACTCCTGGGCCTGGCACGCAGAGCCCCAAAGGATTTCCCCACGTGGGAGCTGGGCAGGTCCTGATGGTAACGAGGATGCTGCTCACCCCCTCCCCTGCTTCCACCCAGTGTCCCTGCATCGGCTGCTGGGAAAGGGCCCTGTTACCACGAACAGGGCTGGAGGACACGGGCTCCTGCCTGTCCCAGCCCTGGGCACGCTGTATCGCACAGCGGAGCGGTCCCCATTCAGCACAGCGCAGCCAAAAGCGTTTTGACGTCGCGGTGGCACGCGGCACCCGGGGTCCGGGCACCTCAGCACAACGCCCACGAGTCGGAGCTGGATTTATTCGGGGACTTCGCTTGGGAAAGCCTTTGGTTGCTCACTTCGTACTGCCAGCCCCACCTGGGTGCACACACACACGCAGCAGGAGCCGCTCTGACTGCGCTCAGCGCCCGAAATGCTGCGCTGCATTCGGCACCTTGGGCCCCGGGGGCATTGCAGCCCTTGGAGACGTTTCGGTTTCTTCCTTCACCCTCCGGGTATTAAACCTCATTTGTTTCACTCCCCCCCCCGACCCCCGAGTGGACGGCGCTCATCTCATGGGTGCTGGGGGCACCGCAGCCGGGTCGCGACGTGCTCGGTGGCCCCAAGGGGAGGGCAGAGGGCTGCGCTGTGCGCTGCAACGAAGCCGAGCTCCTCCCTGGAAACGTCGCTCCGTCGCTGGCAAACACGACCCACGGAGGTAAATATTTAATCGCCGGCTTGCTCCCTGCTCTTCCGCATTGCTCCCGGGGGCGATTGATCGGCAAACACGGCCCCACCCGCAGCACCGCCCCCGCAGAACCCCACGGCAGCGGAGGGTCCCCGTGGTCCCCCAGCCCGGCCCTGCCACCCCCTCCTTTCGCCCCACGGCTTGGGGGGGGGGTGCCTTCCCCAAACCCCCTGGGGCGGGGGAAGAACACCTGGATCCCGGGGCCTGGCTGTGGGCCCCGGAGCTGGGGGGGCTCTGCGGGGCGGGTGGGAGCTCGATGCCCCCGACCCCGGGGTGCAGCCCCGCAGTGCTCGGAGCTCCCCGCAGGCCTCGTGCTGCCCGCAGCCCCGGGGGGGACCGGGGCGATGCTGCGGCCCGAGGGGGCGGGAGGCCGCGCCTGGAGGTGTGGGGGGCTGCGCTCGGGCTCTGTGGGTGGTCCCGAGGCCTTCGGGCCCCGGCTGCGGGCTGAGCCCCCGCCATCTGCCGCGGCCTAATCCGCGCCGAGCTCAGCCCGCAGCGGGGCCGCCGGAGGACGCGGGGTCCGGGGCGGGACACGACCGCCCACCCGCACCGGGCGTCACCTCAGGGCGCGGGGTCACCGGGCTCGGGGGGCCCGAGGGTGGCAGGTGACCGGGCGCGGCGGGGACCGTGCCCCCCTCCCCGCTCCCCCCCGCCCCGCACCGGGGATGGGCGCTCCCGCAGCCCCAGCGCCGCGCCCGGCAAGGGGCGTGTCCCATCTCGGCCCCGCCCCCGGCTGCCGGCTGCCCATCACCGCGCGCCGCCGACCAATCGGCGCGCCCCGTGCGCCCCTCCGCTGACGTCAGCTCCTCATCTGCATACCTAGCCCCGCCCCCTCCGACGTCACCGGGCTCTGCAACCGCCGGGGCGGCGCGCGCCGCTGCTGCAGTCGCTGCGGGGAGTGCGGGGAGGAGGTGAGCGCGCCCCCGCGGCCCCCCCC
>NC_034435.1:4040672-4042824 GCF_002078875.1 Numida meleagris
CACGGCAGCGCCCAGCGCCGGGCATTGCGCGCAGCGCCCTGCAGCGCGCGCCCAGCTCCGTGCACACCGCGCCCACCGCCGCGCGTTGCCGTGCAGAGCTGCGCGCCCACCCCCGAGCACTCCCCCGGTGCGGCCCCGCCGGGCGCGCTGTGCGGGGGCACGGCTGCAGGTGCCATTTTGCAGAGGAACTGCGGGAGCGGCTGCAGCGCATCGCTGCGAGGCTCCGGGCCCCGCTCCGTGCGGCAGCGATGGGGCCGTGCAGCCGGCAGCGCCGGCAGCGGCAGTGGGGCAGCGCGTCTGGCATCGCCAGCGGCGGCCGGGGGGGTGACGCACCTGGCGGTGCCGCCAGCGGCCACGGGGGCTGCGCGCCCGGCGCTGCAATGAGCAGCAATGGGAGCCGTGCGGGGCTGGGTGGCAGCGGGACAGCGCGGCACTCCGCTGTCCCCGCGCACGTTGCGGCAGTGCCACGCAGCAGCGCAGCCCGGTGCCACGGGGCCGCTGTCCCCGCCGGCGTCCGCCCGCGTCGCTCCCGAGCGTGGCTCCGCGGCCGCCCGTCACCTCCTCCCTTTGCAGATGGCGTCCGCTACCGACTCCCGCTATGGGCAGAAGGAATCCTCGGACCAGAACTTCGATTACATGTTCAAGATCCTCATCATCGGTAACAGCAGCGTGGGGAAGACCTCGTTCCTGTTCCGGTACGCCGACGACTCCTTCACGCCCGCCTTCGTCAGCACCGTCGGCATCGACTTCAAGGTCAAAACCATTTACCGGAACGACAAACGCATCAAGCTGCAGATCTGGGTGAGCACCAGGGTTGGGGAGGGGGGGTTGTGCCCCGGGGCGTCCCGGTGCTGGGGGCAGCGGGGCTGTCCGGATGGGTGCTGCTGTCGGCTCGCGCCCTTGGGCGTTTCGGAGGCGGCGGCACGGTGCGTGGATGGGGCCCAGCAGCGGCCGGGCGGTCACGGTGTGCGCTGCGTGCACCGACCCCTCGGGTGGTTGCTGGCAGCAGCCGGGTGCCACCGAGCGCTCGTTCCCTGCGTTACATCCCAGCTTTGCCGGCAGCGGGGCAGTGCTGCTCGCCTCCGCTCCGTATGGTGCCGGGGGGGGGGGGGGCTGTGCCGGCTGCGGTCGGTGCTGGCTGAACCCCAGGGCCGTGCACCCCGTGGCCGTGGGCTCAGTGCCCCCTGTCTGTGCCCTCCCCCAGGACACAGCCGGGCAGGAGCGGTACCGCACCATCACCACCGCGTATTACCGCGGGGCCATGGGCTTCATCCTGATGTACGACATCACCAACGAGGAGTCCTTCAACGCCGTGCAGGACTGGTGAGCGCTGCCCCCCCCCCCTCCCCCCCCGTCACTTCTGTCCCTTTGTTGTCCCCAAAGGTCGACCCAGATCAAGACGTACTCATGGGACAACGCGCAGGTGCTGCTGGTGGGGAACAAGTGTGACATGGAGGACGAGCGCGTGGTGTCGGCGGAGAAGGGCCGGCAGCTTGCCGAGCACCTGGGTGAGCACGGGGGGGGGGGGGTCCACCCGCATCAGCTCTGCCCCCAGACAGCGACGTGTGGGGCGCAGTGGCCCAGCACAGTGTGGGATGCACACGGCTTTAACCCCTTGTGGTCGTTCTGCTGCAGTCTCAGCAGGGCCGTGGCCCCCAGAGCCCCCCACTGGATCACCCTGTCAGTGTCACCGCCCCACGGCCCCGCTCCGTGAGCGTTTAACCCTGTGTGTGCTGGCAGGGGCGTCCCGACCCACACCGGGGGGCCCTGTGCCGACCCCCCCCCCTCCGTATTCTAACCCCTCCCCACCTGCAGGCTTCGAGTTCTTCGAGGCCAGCGCCAAGGACAACATCAACGTCAAGCAGACCTTCGAGCGGTTGGTGGACATCATCTGCGAGAAGATGTCGGAGTCGCTGGACGCAGCCGACCCCGCCGTCACCGGCGCCAAGCAGGGCCCGCAGCTGTCGGACCAGCAGGCCCCCCCGCACCAGGACTGCGCCTGCTAGGGCCCCCCGGTGCGGCCCCCCCTCGCCTCCCCCTATTTTCCCCAGGGGGGGCTTTTGCTGCTGATACCTCGCAGGTTCCCAAAGGGCCGCGGTCCCTTTCAGAGCCTGCCCTGCTCCCCCCATCAATTAGGCTGTGCCCCCCCCAT
>NC_034435.1:4043217-4045531 GCF_002078875.1 Numida meleagris
CCCCCCCCCACCCCTCGGTGTGGTTTCTCTGCTTGTGAATATCACTTTTCGAAGCTCTTATTTAAAGGTGAAGAACCAAACGCACGGGGCTGTGGCCGCTCGGCGCAGCTCCTCGCGTGCCCGTATAGCGACGTGCTTCTGTGAGACTGTGAATACGTGGATATTGCTATAGCAATGACTGCCCCGGAGGTCTTGCATCCCCCTATTTATTTCTCCTGGAGCGCTGTGTCTTTATTTTACAGGTTTTTCCCTCCCCCCATCCCCTCGCGGTCCCGTGTTCCTCCCTTCCCCCTTTTTCCTATTTTTTGTGAAGTTTACTTATGGAAGAGTTACACTGTACTGTACAAATGTCAAAAGTGTCAAAAAAAAAAAAAGAGTACAATTTCCTAAAAATCACTGTATTAAAGAAATGTTGTGAAGAAATAAATCGATGCTGATCAGGAGGGGCTCCCAGTTCTGCTGTTTTTGGAATTGACATTTCCCCAGCTGTGCTGTGCTGGGGGGGCTGGGAGGCACGATTCAGGCATTAGAAATGATCTGAGGCACACGGAGGCTGGAAATGAATCAGGTCCCAGGTTGGGGGGGAGGAGCATTGCTCGGTGCCTGGGGGGGGCAAGGCTGGGATTTGTCACCTTGGCACCATGGATACTGCCACGGCGGATGCGGTGGCAGTGAGAACCAGTCCCAAATCCACCAGCAGCGCTGAAACCCAGAGGCAAAGGGCCCCTGGAAGCGTGGGGTGGGGGGGGTGGCAGCAGGGGACAGGGACTGAGGCCAAACGTTGCTCCCCACACTGGAATATATGGAAAGCAGCGCCTTCACAAGCGGATTCAACAACCCCAGCCCCCTAATTGCAATCAGCAGATCAATAAATCAGCAGGATGTGCATGGGCTGCAGCCCAGCTGCAGCTGTCTCTCCAGTGCTGTCTGCCAGGACCTGCTGCGGGGTCACGGTGATGGGCAGGAGCTCCTGAAAACGTTGGGGTCTTCGGGAGCAGCCCCGTCACATCCCAGCACTGCGCTGCTTCTCAGCACTGGAGGCTTGGCTGGGCTGAAAAACACCAGAAATGGGGCTCGGGCACTGCAAGCCGTGCCATGCTTCGGCCATGTGGGGCAGCGGGGCTGGTGCTCACCCTGTGCTTGAGGTAGGAGAGGTAGGTGTCCCAGCCCAGCGTCACCGTGTTGACGTACGCCACCCGGTACGTGGGGGGCACAAAGAGGAAGTTGAGGAGCTGCGCCGCCGGCCACACGCACCAGTCAAGCTGCAGGAGGGGATGGAGGGAGCGGGGGGTGTTGGCTGCTGGGCCGGACGCCCACAGGAACACGGGGAGGAGCAGAGGGGTGTGCTTACCTTGTAGAACTCCCAGAACTTCTCCTTCAGCTCCTGCCAGCTCTCCTCCAGGCTGTGGCCTTCCAGCGTGCCCATGCCTGTGGGACAGATGGTGTCAGTGGGGCTGGCAGTGGGTGGCCGAGGTTGGGTGTCACCCTGGTGACGGGTGCCACTCCCGTGCCAGGCGTCCCCACGCAGAACTCACCCAGGAAGTACCACACTCCCAGGACGGGCGATGCCACCACTTGGTCAATGAGCACTTTCTTCAGCACCGTCCTCATCCCCCGTGCCGGGAAGGCGTTGTCCAACCACAGGTACCAGAAGTGCAACATCGGACCCATGCTGCAGCCCACGGCGAACATGCGCCCTGCAACGCGACACCCGCTGCATTATTGATACGACCCCGTAACCGGAGCCAGCACCCCCCCCCCCCCCGGGTCAGCAACGTGGAGCGGGATCGCTGCTGCTCACCTGTGCGCGCGGCCTGCCGCTGGCCCTGGGGCTCGTGGCGGAGCTGCCAGAACTGCTGCAGAGCATCGCCGGTCGCCAGCAGCGTGCCGCAGCTCACCGTGTTGGTCAGCAGCAGCAGGCGGCCCCTGAACAGCGGCTGCAGCAGCCGCCAGCCCTGCGACAGCATCATGGGGTGGGGGGGCACAGATCTCCTGCCCTGCACGGCCCCGTGCACGTGGTCAGCCCTGTGTCACCACAATGAGGAACTTATTAAACCCCCCACACCCCCTCTGAGCCACTCTGTGCCCCCCCACGTTCTTTATATACCCCCACGCCCTCCCCCATGAGCCACACGTGCCCTACAGTGTCCACCCCCTCAAGTAACTAATACACTCGCCCCGAGATCCCCGTTAGCCACGCTGCGCCCTCCCAGACCCCCCAGGTAGCCATGAGTCACTCCGCGGCCCCCAGTGCCCCCCTCCAGGTGCCCTGCATACCCTTCCATTTCCCCACTGGACCCCCCCGCCATTCCAA
>NC_034435.1:4045746-4081532 GCF_002078875.1 Numida meleagris
TCCCGTGCCCTGGCGACGCCTCTACACCCCCCCCACCCCCAAGCCTCACCACCGCCACCTGCGGAAGGAGGGAGGACGTCACGTGATGCGTCACTTCCGCTTCCGGCGGCCGCCATGACAGCTACCGAGGTAGAAGCGGGTCGCGGAGCAGTGCCATGGCGCAGGGCTGCGCCGAGGCCCTCAGGAGTCCCCTCGCCGTCCCCACACAACACTCTGGAGGCTCTTTTTGTTTCCGCACACAACGATTCTCTTTATTCCTCGCTCGCAGCGCGGTGCTCCCTGCCGCCTGCATCCTCTGCTGACCAGACCTCAGCGCCTACAGACAGCCCTGGGCTTCGAGCCCGCCGTGTCCTTGCAAGCTTCGGGCTTGTCCCCCTGCCACACAGCGGCCGGTAGTGCCCGGCAGGGGAGCACAGCACATCCCAGTGCCCCCTGGCACCGCCGGCCCCTCCGTCCCATCCCCGTCCCCATCCCTGTCCCACCTGGTACAGCTGGCACACCAGCCTCAGCAGCGAGCTCTGGGCCTGCTCCTGCAGCTCATCCGTGTGCTTCTACAGGGAGATGTGGGGCTGCTCAACATGGGGATGATCCCCACGGACACCACCACCCCCCCCCAGAACCCTGAGCCCCCCCGTACCCCATTGATGACGACCCAGGGGACGTATTCATGCGGCGGGTCGAGAGCATCCGTCAGCTGGGCGTTGAGGTGCATCAGGTTGGCCCCCAGGTCCCCCTGCACGCAGGCGGTGATGCGGCCCGCGTCCAGATCCGGGGCGTACACCTGCAGGCACTGTGCAGCGGGATCACAGGATCACAGAGTGCCTGCAGGCTGGGAGGGACCTTAAAGATCACGGAGGGCAGCCGCGGGGCGGGGAGTGGGGCACAGTGTCATACAGCCTTCAGGTTCTTGGTGGCCGAGGTGCCCGACTCCATGCAGAAGATGACCGGGAAGTAGGTGGTGAAGTCCTGGGCCTCGTGCATCAGGCAGGCCTGCAGAGGTGGGGGGGATGTGGTGAGCGTCCCCCAAACTGTCCCATGAAGACGGGGACAGGGACAGCCCAGCTCACTTGCAGCATGTTGCCCAAACACTCCTCCGAGCCGTGCTGGCACTGGAACTGCCACTTCCCAGAGACCTTCTCCTCCTGTGGGGCAAAGCGGTGTGAGCGCGGCTGGCAGCGTGCTCTCAGCAGAGCGCTGCAGCAGCTCCTACCTGTGCGTTGCCATACGGCACCAAGGTGATGTTCAGGACCCCGGAGGGCAGCAGCAGCCAGGTGGTGAAGAGCTGCTGCACCAGGAAGCTCCGGCACGCCGGGCACAGGCTCTCGTAGTACAGGCTCAGCTGCACGGGAGCGGCTGTCGGGCGCGAGATGTTGGCACAGTGGCTCTCCGCCTGCGAGTGGAAGGGTTTGGGGAATGGGGGCTGTGCTGAGGTAAGGCTGCAGCCACCCGCGGTTGCATGGCATGGGGGAAAGTTGCTCGGACGGGGCAGGACGGGGCCTTGCGTGCGCTGGGAGGGAAGTGAGAACCGCAGGGGGCTTGCTGCAGTTGCAGGATTGTGCGTGTGGTGCTGGGGCTTTCCGCAGGAACTTCTGCACTCTATTCTGGGGAAAACCGCAGCCAGTGGGGCCTCCACCGCCCACCGCCGGGTGGGCTGCGGCCCCTCCAGTGCTGCCAGACCCGCCATTAGCAGTGCCACCACCCAGAGCAATTCACTGCAGAATGAGCTGCAAAGCTGTTTCATGCTGAAAAAGAAGTGACAACGGAGCCTGGGGATGGGATGGGGTTTGGCTGCAGCACAGCTCTCCCCAAGGGCTGGCAGGGAGTACCACGGGATGCAGGATCCCAGCATCCCTGCAGCGTGCCCAAGCAATGCTCAGAGCCAGCACATGCACCGGGTACCAGCACCGGGTACCAGCACCGTGCGCAGCCGCAGCCCCGCACACCCCAGCCCCAGCAGCGGCTCTGTCCCCACAGATGACACCAGCACCGGCCCCGCGGCTCTGACCTGGCAAGCAACGGTGATCTCCCGTGAGCTGCACCAGAGGTGGGTCGGGTAGTCACAGCTGGGCAGGGCCAGTCCCAGCCCCAGCCCCCTGGCCAGCAGGGCCAGCAGAGCCAGCGGCACGGCAGGGGCCATGGGGACGGCAAGGTGGCCGAGAGCAAAGGCGAGCCTGTCCCAGCTGGGGCTTTTAAAGCCCGGCAGCACCCGCCTCCACACACCCTTCCTGCCTGGCGCAACCGACCTCCTCATGTGACACCGACGCCGCTGACTCACGTGGGGCTGTGGATGCCGCCACACCATCCTTCATGCCCCATAGCACACGCCATGGGGCGGCAGAGGCTTTGGGGCACAGCTCTGCCATTTAGGTTTAGGGGTACAGCCACCCACCCCAGCCCCACCGGCGGTCACCGCTTCCTCGTGCATGGCCTGATTGCAACGGGTCACGGGCAGGAACACGGCCCTGAGCGGCACCAACAGCTCCAGGCAGCCAGGAGCAGCCCCAGCCCCACTCTGAGCCCCCCCCGAAACCCCCAGCCCTGCAGCCAGCGCCTGACCAGGCCCCCAGCCCCTTCTGGGAGCGGTGCTGGAAGCTGGTACTGCCCCATGGGTTGCGGCCAGGCGGTTCCAGATGTTTCTTGCCCCTTTGGGCTCAGCTGTCACTCTGGTCCCCTCCTGGCTCGGTTCCCCTGGGGACCCACTGCCCTCCCCAAAGAAAGCCCTGCGCTCATCTCCTTAACTCTGTTTTATTTGTGGTTTTTTTTTTTCCGTTTTTTTTTTTTTTTGAAGTACCGTACAAAAATTCTCTTACAGTAACAAATACTGGGTTTACATTAGTAAACATCAACAGAAAGAGCATAGAGAACTACTGCTGGTAACGAACAGCTGAAGTGGCGAGTTAGAGTATTTATTATTGCATATACCTAAGGACTAACATCTCGGTAGCGCTCACACAGCCGCCACGTCCTCTCTGAGCACAAAGCGGTCGGGGCACCTGTGCCACCCCCAGCCACCCCCCTGCGATGTGGGCACCATCAGGGGGAGACATCGGGGAGCTCAGAGCGTCCTGAGCTGGGAACAGAGCGACGTGACCCGACTCGAAGCGAGCAGGGCCCCCCTCTGCAGGGCCACGCTGCGCCCCGGGAGCGGAACGGCCGCGTTGCACCCATGGGATGTGGGCACGTGGGTGAGTGGGGTCATGCGGGTCACAAGCAGCAAAGCACAGCCCAGGGCCTCGAAACACGTCACTACCCGGACAGCACGAGCAAAAGCATCAAAGACAAATCACAACTAGCTTATTCCAGGGGAGCTGCGCTGCAGGAAGCTCAGGGTTTGGTCTTTCACCTGAAAGGGAAAGAAGGGAAAAGGAGCGTTTCTGAGAGCCAAGTCGAGCACGGTCAGGGGAATGGCAGCCCTGGGAAGGGCCTGGTCCTCCCCGCCACACGCAGTACTGCGAGCAGAGCCCATGGGGCCGGCCGCGCGTCCCCAGCCGCGGTGATGCGTGCCAGAGCTGGAAGACGCAGCGGGGCCATCGTGACTGCTGCTGAGCAGGGAGGGACAGCGCAAGGAGAATCAGAAATTCAGCTGGGAGGGTAAAAAACGCCGTCACGGGAAGCTGGAATTTCCCTGGGCAGCAAAGCCCAGGCCAAGCACAAAGCGAAGCGCTGGGAGCGGCTGCTCCGGCCACGGGGTCGTGCCGGTGGCGTTGGGGGGGGGGGGGACACAGCCCACCCCCATGGCACAGCAGCCCGGCACAAAGCTTTGGGGTGTCACGGCCCCCGTGAGGGCTCTGTGTCTGTTGTAAGGGGTGAAGAAGTTTGGCAGAAAATAAACCTCGTGGCGTTCCGGCTTGGTCTGCTATCAAAGGGGCTGGGGGCAGCCGGGCTTCGATCCTGAGCAATGCCCAACTCGGTGCTGAGGCCGCTCACGTCCGACCCACGAGCTCTGCCAGTGACGGACGCACCCACCGCGCTCTGACTGAACTGACACGGCCCAGCGCTCACTGAGACCATCACCAAACAAAGCTGCACTTTGTGCTGTTTACTGAAGCAACAGACTGCTGATCCATACGGATTGCCGGTGATAAATACACTGTCTGCAGAGCACACGTGAGAACCAAGAATACTGAGTAACTGAGCTGGCCGCAAACACGTTAACTCACGGAATAACTCTGCAGAGATTTCTAAGTTTTCCACAGAAACCCTCGGTGGAACCGAGTGTGCAAATCTCACCCAATGGGTGTCCCCATGGGGGGAGAGGCACTCAGCCCGTCGCCTGGTCCCAAAGGCAGCAGCATCCTGCTCCTGCTTCAGGTCGGGCCTGCAGTGGTATCTTCCCCAAAATTCCTCCTCTCTGAAGGCATTTTTTATGCTATTTTCTTCCTTTCAGATGGAGCGTGAGTGACTCTTGGTAAGTCACCTCATAATTATTTCACAGAGAGGACTCTGAGCACCGGGGCTGCCGGCTCTACTGCCCACCTGAGCTCTCGTGTCCCAGCCCAAACTGTTCCCTTAATTATCACCGATGGCTTTTGCCATGTGATCCCCCAGGTGACAGCACCAAGCACTGACAGAACAGGGGAGCTCCCAGCACACAGCCCAGGGCCCACGGAGGGCACACGGAGCAAGGAATGGGGTCTGTACAGCTGGGAGTAGGAGAGCTGCCACAAGCGACAGGAACGTGACATTTGTTCCAGCAATCCCAGATCCAAAAAGGATCCAGGGAGCGGCCCTGACCAATGTGAGCAGCAGAGCGGGTCATGGGAAGCAGGAGCACGAAACGCCATGGGCCTCACTGCAGATGGAGCACAGAGGATGGGACACGGGCAGGGCACAGACAAATGCACTGCACTGCGGCACCGAGCACGCAGCACCCGGCGCAGCCCATCACGACACAAAGCAGCAGCAGCAAAGCCCCCAGCATCCACCAGCCCGTCCCGAGGACATGGCCTTGGAAGGGAAAGAGCCTCTCAGGCAAATCAAGAGAACGATCGATGCTTTCTTCAGCCAAAGCAGACAGGATGACACAGTAAAGCAAAAGCCACCGCAGCCTCAACTCAGGGCCCAGGTCTGGCAGTGAAGGCTCCTCCAGGGCCCACCCTGCGCCTCCTCCGCTGCCCCCGAGCCCTCTGAACTCAGCCTTTTCCAAAGAGATGCCCGCAGTGGGCAGCTCCGCAACCACCGCAGCTCCCAGTCCCCATACAGTACTCACGAATATAAGTGCTTTGCATACATAGCTGGGTATCATGCATACACACGTCTACGTGCTGAGGCCCCAGGCCCAGCGGGAATGCCGCCCTCCTGCAGCAGAGCTCCTTCATTTTGCACGGGGCTCGTAGTGTGCGTTGCCCTCCCGCCCCGAGCTGCAGCAGCCCGCCCAGCCGCTGCCCACGCGCTCTCATATCGTAGTGGGAGTTCAGCAGGACTCGGGAAGCAGCCGATTACAAAAAGAACCATATTTACAGAGCTACAGTTAGCTTCAACGGGTTACGCTCGCGGAGATTCACCAAAGACAACCAGAAACAAAGAGCTGTGCGTCCCACGGATTCTGCCGGGAAAAACACGGGTACCAACACGGATTTCACAGCTTAGTTGGCACAACTAAGGTGAGAGATTCATCACAAACCGGATCCTCCCTCCCCAGACAGCAACACTACAGAGGCGGCTACGACACCAGGGAACAAGACAGCGAGATGGGCACAGGACGGAGCGGGGACCTCAGCCGAGACACCCTCCTCCCAGCACACCCGCTGCCCCCCGGAGGACACCGCTTTCTTTTTGAAATGAGTCTCTGCATGGAAGAGCAGCACCCCTCGTACCAGACACCGGCTCCCACCCCCGCCTGTGAAGTCACCGAGGGAAGTGAGAGTGGGGGATGCGCACGCTCAGCGGAGGCTCCTCCTCTGCCTCCTCCAGGATCCGGCCAGGAGCCCCTCGCTCAGAGTGCGCCAGGGCTGCTCAGCCGGGCAGGGACTGACACCACAGTGCAGAGGAATTGGGATCTAGATCTACGGTGATGCATAGCGGGGCAACCTGCCAGCAAGAAGGGGATCTGACCTGTTTGTCGGGGAAAGGGAGGGGGCTGTGCTCATCCACAGCAATTCAATCACAACTAGATCCCACCTCGTAAGGGCTGGAGGCCACTGTGAGTCAACATTCCAGCCTTTCTGTCCCATCAGCCAACACGGGTTTCAGCTACTGACCAAAAGGGACACCAGGAACGGTCACAGACATCTCAGATGCTCTGGAGGGGCAGGAGCACAGAGACTCAACTATACAGGGTGCAAGAGTCCAGAGCCAGAAAGCAGTGCTCTGGAGAGAAGCTGAAGGCAGCTGTTGTGTTGTGCACGGTCTGTTCATCTGGCTGGTGGCTGGGAAAGGACCGGGTGAGCCAGAGTGACATTCAGGGAGTCATTGTGCTGCACCAGGGACGTGTGCTTGTAGTGCAAGACCAGGTCCTTGAGGGAGGCGTACAGGTTGTAGGGCTCCGCGAACCCATAGCCAGTAGCTGTCTTGTAGATCACGCAGTGCTTGGTGTCACCGTCCACCCTGCCAGGGAGACAAGGGAGCGTGGATTAGCGGCACGCAAAGGATCCCTGCTAGAACAGCAACAACAGAGCACAAGCTGGCAGCACCAAAGCCGCCCAAAGATACATCTGGCCCTGGCACGAGGAGCCAAGTTAGATGGGAGACTTTGGGGAAGCCCAGCCTGCCAGCTGACGCCTCCACCAGCATCTGGCAAGAGAAGGGCAGAGCGGCAGGGGAGCGCAGCTGACGCCAGCTCCATCCCATTCCGCTGGCCTGTGCTTCCCCACGTGGCTGCAGCCAGCCCGATGCAGAGCACTGCGGGGTACTCACACCACGGAGCAGGCGTAGCACCCCTTCTGGCTGCTCTCGCGGATCAGGAAGGTGCCGTCCCGTTTGCCACACAGCATCTCCTCTGCCTGCAGGCGGTTGATCTTCCCCACGTACCACGTCCGCTCCTCGTGGTGGGGCAGTTCCTCCTCATCGTCCATCATGGAGTACTGACTGCAGTTGAGCACAGGCAGGGTCAGGGCCCTTCGGTTTGGACACGTGGCCCCCACGCCTCCCCTCCCACAGCCAGCTGCCATCACTCCTGGCAGGGAATGAATCCTCAGCTCCCAGCCAGGGAGATGGGACTCGCGCAAGGCCCCCAAACAAGCAGAACTGGCTGCACCAGCTGCGCTCCTACAGCCCCTAACACACGAGCAGGGACACTCACTCCTCAGTCTCATTCTTGATACCCAGCCACTCGTTGATTTTCTTCTGCCGGGCTCCCTTCTGCGTCAGCCACCTAGGGAAGGAGAGGCAGAGCTCAGCGCAGGCAGCGTGCCCAGGCCAGACAGCACTCGCCCAGCAGCCATCGCCAGAGGGCAGCAGCCTCCTCCTTTGAGGAGCCGCCATGCCCTGAGGCTGCAGGGCTCCTTGCTCCTGCACACAGCAGCCCTGCAAGCCGGTCTGACAAACCCCAAAGCCCTCAAGGAGCCAGCTGGACCGGCTGCAGGGGAGCAGGGCCCCTCTCCCAGCCCTCTGCGGGGGCAGGCACTACGTACACCAAATACTGGTCCCGCAGTTTGCGCAGCTGCATGAGGTCTGGCTTGAGGCTGTTCATGCGCTTGTCGATCTCCCGGTTTTCCGAGGCCTGTTTCTTCAGGTCCTGCTCCAGCTTCATCTTGCTGTCGTGGATCTCTGTGATGCGAGACTTGAGCTTCTCTGAGTTCATGAGGATCCTGGGAAAAGGGAGGGGTCGGCTGTGAGCCAAGGTGGGGGAGGCGAGGGAGGCAGCCTGCCAGCTCCAGCCCACAGCACGCTGCTGGAGACAAGGACTGTGCGTGCCTCGGCTCTGCCCCGGGCCCAGATGATCCTTCCAGCCCTAAGAGCCCTTCCCCATGCAGGGCAGGTCACTGCTGCCCCCAGTACTCACCGCTGCACCTCCTTCTCATTGCCCTCCCGCCGGAAGCGCTCGATGTACTCCTTGCTGCATTTCTCCTGTGTCTGACACTGCTCCTCAAAGATCTTGATCGTTTCATTAAAGGCTTCAATTGCTGTCCTCTTCATCTGCAGCTCCTGAGTTGAATAGAAGGGATAGCTGAGCGAGGGGGAAGATATGAGCAGGTTTCTGCCATCTGGAGCATCGTCCTCCCCCGTTCCCAAAGCAGCACTGTCCCTGGTGCAGTCAATACATTCCCACTTTGAAGTCCTCTGGGGAGTCCGCCCCAAATCCAGGAGTGGACAAATGGGGCAGTGGGTGCCCAACTTCTGCTCTCCTCTGTGCAGCATATGGCTGCCAGCAATCAGTGACGCTGGGGCAGCCCACAGGGCCACGTACCTGGGAAGTGCGCGTGTACTCCTCATACAGCAGATCATACTCCCAGCTCTTGTCCTGGTATTGCTGGTGATAGACTTTCAGCTGTTCCCCTACAGCTTCCACACTGTCCTCTTTTACCACTTGGTCCTGCCATACACAAAGCCTCAAGTCAGGACCCGCTCGCGCCCTACAGCAACCCCCCTGCAAGGCACTTGAAACCCCACCCGCCCTGCAGGGTGCCCAATACCCCACAAAGCAAGGTCCCAGCACACGGAAGAGATGCTGGACCACAGAGCCCATCTACCAAAGGGCCAGGGATGGATGAGCAGACAGATGCCCTGGTTCTGGCTGTGCTGGCCAGCCATACTCCTGCAGCACAGGCCTCACCTGCTGGTACTTGGAGATGGGGTAGAGCAGCCTGGTGTCCAGCTTGGCATTGTACTGGGCAAGCGACTCATGCCGGTAATGTGTGATGAGCTCCACCACTGAGCCAAAAGTCAGGGGCTCTGAGAAGCCATACTTCCCCTCCCGGTGAAAGATCTTGATCAGCTTGTTATTGCCTCCTTTCCTGTAGCAGGGAGGGGAGAGCAGAGGGTGCTTATCACCACTCCAGTGCCCTGCTCCAGAATGGACCTGCCCCTTGTGCCAGCCTGAAGTCCCAGCAGCCATAAGTACAGGGACACTTGCTGACAGCTTCATCCCAGGGCAGCGGAGGCTCCCAGAGGGTCCCAGCACCCTACCTGAGTGTGAGCGTGTACTCCCCCTGGATCTTGCTGGAGGCATCGCGCACCAGGAAGGTGCCATCTGGTGTGTCCCTCAGCTTCTCGTTCACTTCCTCCCTGAGAGGGACAGAGCCAACTGTCACGGCCTGTGAGGTGCAGCCAGAGCTGCCCTGGATAACCCGACAGACTGGGCACCCAGAATGAGCTGCCAGCCACCTCCTTACCGGGAAATGTCACCCCAGTACCACTCGGCGTCCTGCAAGGGCACACTGTTCCCGTTGGCCAGGCTGGCTGCACTGGGCTTTGGTTTAGGTGGCTTTGGAGGCAATGCTATAAGAGAAGTAGGGTTGAAGCACGGTTAAAGCAGGACTGGCCCAAGTCCCAGCTCCCCACCCTCACCAGAGGCAATCCCTTGGAGCTCCAAGTCCCCTCCACACTGAGGTGACTGTCCTGGGAAGCCCCGCTGGGCCACCACACTGCCAGCAGCAACAGATTAGAGCCTCGAGCAGGCATCCAAGCACAGCTGGGCTGCAGAAATGCCCTCAGCAATCTGCTCAGGGATGCAGGGATTCCACGCCCACAGAGCACAAATGCCAATGCCTCCGATCCCAAAGAGGGGGCATGTCAGCTTCTGGGGATGGTACCTGGAGGCAACTGTTCTGGCTCCAACTCCTTTGTCTGCAGAAGCATCTCCAGAAAAAGCACAGAGAAGTCAGGACTCAGCTCTGGGCTGCAGAGAGAGAGGAACCAATCAACAACTGTAGGGAAAAGCCTGGCACTGCTCCTTGCCCCCTGCGCAATGGGTCAGCAGGGTCAGCTGTTCATCCCGGCACAGCCCAGCTGCTGCAGTGCAGAATAACAGAAGCGAGGGCTCTGCTCTGGCTTTGGGCCCCACCTCTGTATGCTGCCAGCAGTTTAATCCCACGTGCAGCAGGGCCGGGGGTGCGGGCAGACACGCTGTTACAGCCTGGACTCCTTGTGCTGGCAGGCACAGCGGCCGGCATTGGGTACACGGCTGGGACCCAAGAGCTGCACGTACCTGGCGCCAGGCAGCCGGAGGAGAAGGGGGCCGAAGATCTCTCCCAGGGCCTGAGGGTGGAGGCTGTTGCTCTCGGCCTGCTGCGATACCTTCCCCAGATGCCGGAGCAGGAACTGTAGGGTGAGTGTGTTCTGGAGTGGGATTGCAGGCGATTCCAAGGCCAGCAGCAGCTGTTTCCTGCAGTTCTCTGGCTGGGGAATCTCTGGGGAGAGAAGCAAGGCACGATGGAATGGCTGAGACAGCCGGCACCGCTTTCCACGCTCGGGCTGTCACGGCGTGGGAGCACCGTCAGCAGCAGAGGCCACATGACAAACCCCAGAGGGACAAGACCTATTTTATTACCCCAAACACATCCGTTCCACCCACTCACCCATTCCCAAGTGTGGCCGGGGAAGCCCTTACCCTGCAGGATGCGAAGGATGTCTCCATGCACAGACACTGGCACCACGGGGGAGGGCAGGTCCTGCAGGTAGCCTCGCAGCGCTTCGCCCAGGGAGTGCACGTCAAAGGGCTCCAGGTCACCCAGGCTCCAATCTGCCAGGACAGAGATTTCCCATGGGAGGTGGGTGCAGAGCTGGGCACCCCCCCCAGAGGGTTGTGTCCCACTACAGCATGAGTGCAGTGAGCGATGGGGGCTTGTGCCTGATCAGCATAGTGAACCCAAGCACCTAGAAACAGCTACAAAATCCTTGGCTGCTGCCAGCAATCATGGGACACAGCAGGTAGGCACTCTGAGAGAGCTCTGGCAGCTCTTGGGCAGTCAAGCAGATCACAAGATAGAACCTGCCTGGAAGTGTCCACCTCCCTGAAGTAAGTTGGCACAGGCTCTCCCCGTGAGGAGGGGGAGTTAGTAGATTTGGGTGCCCACACCTTTTGCTGAGCCTCACCAAAGGAATCCTGGGCACCTGCGTCTCGGGTGGGTTTTATTCCCTGCTGCTGTCAGAGACAAGCATGAAGAGGGAATCAGGCAATCATTCACACACCAAACCCAACAGGGAAAACGTCTCCCTCAAAGCATGCTGCCCCAGGAACACCAGGCACAGGCTGCTGGGACAGCACATGAAGCCTCTTCAGAAAGCAGCATAGCCAGAGCCAACAGCACTGCTTAGCTCGGGCCCATGAAGAATGTCTGCAAAAGGGGACAAGCTAGCAGGGTGCTGGAAGAGGCCCAGGCCCAGCTGAGGCAGACAGCTCCCAGGGCTCCCTGGCACAGACCATCAGCCGCAGGCACAGCGGAGCCACTGCTCCAGCCACCAAACTGAGCTCTGTGATCCTCTCCTGCTTATTAGTGGTGTGACAGAGCCAGAGAAACCTCCACAAGCCTGTCGTCAGAGCACCCCGAGAGCAGGGCACCCTGAAGAGATGGCTGGAGCCCAGCACAGGGATTCACGTGGAGGCCTCCAGGTCTCTCAGTTGGTGCTGCATCCCTTTGCCCCAACCCCTGCCCATGGATGGCAGCAGGAATCCTCCCCATCCCGACCCCAGCATGTGAGAGGGGGACGTGTCAGCACGGGCAGGCCCAGCCCCGCAGGCAGCATGCCGGCAGTCAGGAACCGCCAGGGACAGGCGAGCCCGGCCTGGATTGCATTACTGCTGGTGCTGTCACATCCACTAATCTCCTCCATCTGAGCCGATTCGCCTCCTCACCATGAAGAGCTGGTTCTTACCGGTTCTTAAAGCTTGCCTCAGTTCGGAGCCAGATGTCCTGTATAACATCTCGCTGTCTAACCCTGCAGAAGCGAGGACGCTGCTGTTAGCTACAAGCTGTGCAAGTCCCAGCACACACACACCGTTCTGGAGCCAGCCCGGTAGGACAATGGCTGCAGCACAACTCAAGGCAGCCAGCTCACACAACACTCCTGCAGATGCTGCTACAGCCCCCCTCGGTCTTTGGGACACCCCACTGGAGATCCAGGCCCTGGTTCAATGCCCCCACGGCAGGGAACTGGGTGCACCCTGCAGAGCCTGCCCAGCACACGGGGCACTTCAGCACTTCACTGCATTCCAAGCGCTGCGGCACAAGCTCTGTGCTGTTTGGAGCAGGACAGCACAGCAGGGTCAAGCCTGACCCTGGGGACCGGTACCTGAACCCAGAGAAGATCGGGAGGCCCCCCACCACAGCCAGCTGTGTTTTGCATATCCCAGAGTTCAGTCCAACACTAGCAGCTTTTATAAACAGCTGCCTTTGTCCCACCCTCACTGGGGGTCTAAGGGGTGTCAGCCCCTTGGCACTCAATGTCCCCCGTTACCTTTCTTCTCAATGGCTTCCACCAGCTTCACCAGCAGCGGCGGCGCAACCTCCGGAGGGCTGAACTGCTCCTGCAGGTCAGGGAGAGGAGACCCTGGGGAGAGAGGGAAGAGATCAGACCCCGCTCAGCAGACAGTCTGCAGCAGAGTTGGGGCCAGAGCACAAACAGTAACACTGCTCCCAATAGCAGCAACCCCAGGCAGAGAAAGCCTGGCCCCTGACCCCTGCTGCCAGGCCACAGCCACACAAAAGACTGCAGGGAGCCCATGAGCTGGTCCCTAAACCAGCCCAGAATCCGTGGGACCCAGCCTCACTCAGAGCCCCAGAAAGCACAGTGGGGTTTGCACACACAGAGGGATCCCTACTGCTTTCTGATGACGCTACACAACAGTGTTTACCTCCCTGAGTGCCCAGGACACATGGGCAGACACCGCTGGGGTTACCTGGGCTCTGGAACTCAGGCCTGGTTCAGCCTCTGCCCGGGACAGGACGCAGCACGGGGCTGGTGGAGGAACGTGGCCGGGGAGCTCGCTCGCAGCGGTGAGCTGTGATTAATCCAGCGATTCATGCAGAGTGCAGTGTCAGCAAATTCCTGTCCTTGATTGCTCGTTTAACATGGAAACCAGCCCTCTGCTTCCCCCTCCCCGCTAGCCCACAACCTCTGTGCAAGCTGCTGCAGGGTGCGGGCAGCCCACGGCACGGCACCGGGTGCCCTGTGGCAGGGGAGCTGCGGGCAACCCCTGTGGTTCAGGCAGCCCGCACAGACCGGTCAGGGCGGCACGGCCGGCTGCTCCGCACCACGCTTCCCAGGAGCCTGGCGAGCCCTCACTGCCCTACCTGCATGCTCCCAGGCCCCCCCACGTTTACCCCAGGCATGGCCCTGCATCAAACGGCGTTAGATGCCATCTCTGGATCTGCAACAGGGTCACAGCGGTGTGGGAAGGGCTGCGACACGCTGTGGTACAGGGCAGCTGCCTCGAGGTGCCTTTCAGCAAGCTGGAGATGGAAGCTGCAGCACGATCGCAGGGCCATGCAGCAGTGGTGCCAAAGCACAACCTATGTGCTCCATCACGATGGCTTCAGGGCCAGCATGGCAGGGCCCCAGGCATGCTTCCCCATGCCGAGCGTGATGCACGCCAGGGCAGGAGGGTGCACACGCAGCTGCCAGCAGGAGGAAGAGCAGAGTCAGGCTCAGCCCTGCTCCCTGCTGAGCGCCGGCCAGGCAGGAGGCTCCCCCAGGAAAGTCCCCAGCACAGGGACATTAGTGGTCCATAAGGATGCCTAGCACGCTCCACTTCATGGAGCCAGAGGCAAGAGGCAGCACTGCATTGCGAAACATGGCTCTGCTGTCACAGATCTGACCCGAGCTTGCCAGGCACCCAGTGTGGTCCCACCACAAGCTGCAAGTTCAGTTAGTACCCGGTGAACCTCCTGCCCCCACTGCCCCAGTGAGGGACAAAACACCTCAAGGCTGTGCTTCGAGACAGTGACCATGGAGGAGGGAGCAGCTCAGCAAGGGCCTAAGCTGCTGCTGGATGATCCCTTGGTAGAGCAAAGCTGCTTCAAGAGCTGCCCATGCCCTTGGCTGGGCAGAGGATGGGGCTTTGCACCACGCTCCCCAGGGTGAGACCAGGTCCCCACTGCACCTGGTCAAGGAACATAGGGCTGGCAGCTCCAGGCCTGACCCTTGGGAAGGGCTGAAGGGAAGGTAAACGCTGTGCTCCCCACGTGGCCCAGTTGGGAATGTGCTGTTTCAGCAGGCAGCAGCCTGTGCTGGGATCCAGCAGCCGTGCCACAGCCAGCAGCAGCTCCCGAGCCCGCTGGGCCTCTGGGCTGGGCCAAAGTGAACAAGGGCACTCACAGCACGGCTGGGCAGCTGCGGAAATATTTCCAAGCCACATTTTCCGCTCACACTCTCTGCAGAAGGCAAACACCAGAAGCTCATAAATTCAGCCTCGGAAAGCACCGGAGCTCGCTGCCCTGCAGGGCTGTCTCTGCCGGGGCCCCTTCCTCCTGGGCTGTGGTACAGCCATGCTCTGCACGACACGGGGATAAGGGATCGCCAAGTCAGGGCAGACCCAGGAAGCAGGGCAGAAATGCAGCCAGCTCTGAGCTGAGAGGGCAGCCAAGAGACATCTCTGCACCTCCCAAGCAGGCCCCATCCCAGCAGAACAGGCAGGCCACAAAGAAATAACATAGCCTTGGCTTAAAAACGATTTCTCTGTTGCAAAAAATGCGCCTCTCCCCAGCAACACAACATGCTGTGTGCAAAATGACCTCGGGCATTTGAACTGCTGTCCCACAGATCGCGTGCCCGGGGCTGGGGTGGCTGTGGGGTGCACCCACGGGGCCGGGGACAAAGCTGGCACCCGGTGCACTGGGTTCCCTGTCCTCACACTGCCCATCCTGGGGCAGGAAGAAGACCAGCTGGCTTTTGGTTTCTTTTCCAACCATGCCTTTTCCACGGGTCAGGAACGTTGGCACGTATCCTCTTCCACATCACACAGCTCTCCACCCCCAGCCCTGCATGGGGCAGAGGCTTTGACCACCCAGACACAGCTCTGCCAAGCCAAGCTCTGGGAGTATGAGAGAGGCCACGAAGGCACAAGTACAGCCCTTGAGGGTGTGTGGGGCTGAGTGCAGGCAAGGCCGACACATGCACCAGGAAGCACGCCCCGGGCTCCGGTGAGGAACCAATGCTTGGAAGGGGGGGGGTGACGCAAGCTGGTAGCTCCTGCTGCTGGTCCCAGCACCTGGACCAGCCACGTTCACACCCTGCAGAGACCATGGGATCCCCAGGGCCGTGACAATGTGTGTGGGAGCAGCACACCCAGCCTCACCACCCTGCTGTCACACAGGGGCTCCTTTCTGCTCCTTAGGACCTGAGAGGTTTTGTACAGCATCTGACAGGACAGCCGTAGCTCCCAGCTCTGCAGGCAGCACTGAGGCTGGCAGCTCATCCACTGAAGCCGTGCCAAGCCCAGCTCCTGCCCCAGGTGTGTGCTGCCTGTGCCCTGCCCAGTCCTGGCTCTGCCATCCATGGATAGGGACCGGTGCCAGGCAGATGAGAATTAGCTCCAGTTCTTGGAAGTACTCTTTTAGGCCCAGATTTTTGTCCTCTTGCCCAGAGACAAGTAACTGCATCTCAGTGGGGCTGAGCAGCTCTTGGCACGGAGCAATGTGCCGGGTGCTCCAGAGGCAGAGATGGGAGAGGTCAGGACTTGCTCTGTGAAGGGGGCAGTGGGGCAAAACTCTCAGCAGAGCAGGGAGAGGGATCACAGGGATCCAGCTGGTCACAAGCCAGGGAAGGACCTCTGAGAGGTTAGAGAGGAATGAGGCTTGCTCCGAGAAGCATCGCTACGTATGAACATAGTCCAATACACCCAAGGAACACAGCACTTATCTTTTGACCAGAACTGAGCGTGAGCCAACAAATCCTGGACAACTCGACACCTGGCAGGGATCTGCTGAGCAGCAGAGGGGCCTGCAGCGATGCTTACCTTGCTCAAGGGCCTCCTGCAGTCGGCAGCCACTGGCTCCCGGTGTTGCGGGCAGGGGTCTCTGCACTCGGGGCCGGTGCGAAGGGACAGAGATCTTCACGGGCCCCACGTACTCCACGTACGTGCCAGGGAAGTCGCCCTTCTGCTTGGTCCGCTCGTTGACACCCAGGATCCACCCGATCTGGTTGGGGTTCTGCTCGTCCCCATCTTTGAAGCCCAAGGCTTGCAGGGCTCCCTTGCTCACCACCAGGATGTCCCCAGGCACCAGATCAATGTCCTCCTCGCGCTCTTTGCGGTAAGGGTAGAGCGCACGGTACTGGAACCCGTCAGTGCTGCTCATTCTCTCTGCCATGAGGAGACGGCTCCGAACAGTGAGGCAGCGTCTTTCGGGTGGGAGAGGAGAGACCTCAGGGGCAGCTCTCCCCCATCAGCAGTCTGAATGTCTCTGCACGAACCGGCACCTCAGGAGCCTGGTCCCAGTGCCCTGGCGTGCTTAGGTGCAGCCCCTTTTCCTCAGCTTGAAGCCGCGATTCAGCCAAATTATGGAGCAAAGGGAGAAGGAGACAAACATAATCCAGCACTCGTGAGCGGGCATGCAGCAAAGAAAAAGGAGGGCAGGGTTCAGTTCACCAAAAAAGAAGGTTTCCTGGAGTCCGCAGGGCAAAAGCACAGAGCGTTTCCAGCCAGGAGCCGCGTGGCATGCTGCTTCGCCCGTCCCAGAGCCTGCAATGAAAAAGAAGGCTCGTCACCGCACCGCCAGGCACCCCGCGCCCTCCCAGGATGCCAGCATTCAAAGCAGGGGATCATCCAAGCGAGGCAGGGCTCGCTTCTCTCCTAACGAGGCTCACTGCAAGCCCTGGATCCAAGTGCGCTCTGCCAGGACATGCTAAGAGCAATTTACACTCAGAAAAGCAAGAGAGGAGCCAGCGGCTGCTCGCAGGAATGCTCTGCAGAGCAGACACCTCCTCTCCGCCACAGTCAGGCACCGGCTCTGCATCTTAAAGAGGCTCACTTCTGTTTCTTCAGCTTGCTCTCTTCACAGCACTTATGCAAACAAGAAGACAACAAGTGGGACAAAACGGCCTTTATGCAGGAACTTTTCCATACAGAAAAGGGTGACCCTGCAACCAGCAGCTGGAGGCCCTGAATAGGAGCAAAACAAACAGATTTAACCTGGTCTTGTTAAATTCATTAAGTTTCACGGTTCACCTTTACATCTCCCCATGCAATTCCCCACAAAGTCATTTTCTGAAGGTAGCTGCCCACAAACGCAGGTTAACCGAGCTTTCAGATGAAGGCTTTCAAGAAGCTTCGCCATTCCCACAGAGCAGCACTTCAAAGCTTTGCTCTAAGCAAAGTGAATTTCTGAACTTTTATTTAAAAGCACCAGCAGCATCAAGCGTAGACAACACGGGCACAGTTTCTTCAGAGATGGAAGCGAGAGGGGTTAAAAGTAAAAGTATCTTTAGAAGCCTTCAAATCTGCTTAGAGCTGCTGACCGCCTTTAAGCTATTCAAACAGAGAGAAATTGAAGAACAGGCTGCCTGCCCAGCCCAGAAAGCCACCCAAAAGAACAAACCTGGGTTGTAACACATTGTTTAAGGGCTGCGTGAGCCGGGGCATTCCCACCAGCCAGCACGTCCTCTTTTCCCATCCCTCCCTGCCATTTTCCCCTCCCTTGGGCTGAGTTGTGGTGCTGAGGATCAGCCCTACAAGGCACAGGGCGGCCATGGCCTGCGGGGGCAGCTGGGAACCGATGTCCCCAGTGGTGCTGTAGGCCTGCTGGAAGGCTGCAGGTCCTGTTAACGGCCTGAGCTATTTTGGCCCAGAAACCCACATCTCATCTGAAAACAATCAGAGCTCAGAGCTCCTCGAGGCGGGAGCGCAGCCTTCTGCTCCCACTGGGTGAGCCCAGCACCCTTCCCAGCAGGATGAGCACTCCGCCAAGCAAAGCCGAAGCAGCTCCGACCTCATGCTGGGCTCAGCGAGAGGCATTAACATCCGTGATCTGCAGCAACTTGAAACAACCCTCCCGGGCCTGCTACATGCAGCTACAAGCCCCCTTTCCTACCACATCTGTGTGCTAGCGGAAGGTTGAAGAGATGGCACGAGCCCCCCCAAAGCTGGCTGCACCCCGAGCTCTGCAGCCCTGCTGCTCCCAGCACCGCCCTGTGAGGCTCGCTCATTCCCTTGACAAAGAAAGGCACAAAGAGGCTGCAGAGCACAAAACCTGTGCAGGAGCCAGAGCCTGTGCTAGCTGCCTGACTCTGGGCAGGCATCCCAGCCGGGCTGCCTCCTCCATGAATGAGCAGAGAACCCTCGGGGAGGCCGGACGCTCGCAGGGAGGCTCCAGCTGGTGCAGAACAGGACTGAGCCTGATCCAGGTCGCTGGAGAGCTTCTCGACAGCTCTAAGGGCAACACAAGGCTGCACAGCTCCCCAGAAGGCCCTCGGGATGTGGGGCGCTTGCAGGCAAAGCAGCACAACCCCAGCACGGTAGCCACAGAACGCTCACAGCAGAGCACATGTTTCCTGAATCCAAGCAGTCCCAGCCAGGAAAATATTACTTCATAACCCAGAGCATTAAGAGAGATTTATGGCCACGCTGGGACGCCTGCCCTTCACCCCTCTGAACTCTGCCTGCTGGGTCTGATGGAGAGGAGCCACCAGCCCACAGGGGACAGAGCCTGAACGCAGCAGCTGCCCAGCATCCAAGCTCAGATCCCAGCACAAAGGCCAGGTGCTTCCAACCAGCCCGTGCAGCCACTGAGGCCGGGAGGACAAAAACGCTCAGCCCCGGCAAACTCGTTCAGTAGCTTTTAAAAGCAGAGCTGCACAGTGGGGTGGGAAGAGGCTCCGGAGCTCTGAGTCTCCGAAGGAGCAGGTCCCGCAGCTTCTGGCTCCATCCAGCCCGGCGCCTGCTCTTGCACAAGGCGAGGAGCTCAGCTGCTGCAGCACCTCACTCACCGCTGACAGACCCCGGTGGGAAAGCAGAGACCTGGCTCCACGCTGCCCCGCTCCCCACGCCCTGACAGGGCGCTTGGCACGCAGAAAATTATGGAACTGGAGCCAGGCTGGCCTCACACCTCACCTGCCTTCCCCGCACTCAGTCCATGCCGGCAGTGAGCGCCCAGGGGACGTCGGTGCCCGTCCTCCAGGAGCCACCAGCGGGCGGCTGAACCACGCGGCACCACCACCCAGGAAACCTCTGCAGAGAGCAGGAGACCGGATCGGTGTGTGTCTGGGAACAGAGGGAGGGAACGCACAGCTTCCAGAGCCCTTAAATAGCTACGTGGAGGGAAGGAGAATCTGGGAAGAGGCAGGCGGTGCCGGGAGCGCGGGACACGCACGAGCCTGCCCGCTGCTAGCACACCTCCGAAGCGGGGCCCTGCGTGCGCCAGGGCGAGCCAGCAGCTTGCCAGCACATTTCGGCTGGGCCTGCATCCAGGTCCGCTCCGCTCACGAGGAAGGAGCCTCGTGTGTCTGTGCTGGCGAGCACTTGTCAGGCTCCTCTGAAAATCCCATGCATTAGACATCTAAATACCTTGGTAAATCTATCTCAGTGCCCAGAAACAATCCCACGATTCATTAGCTGCTGTCAATACTTGCTTTGTTTAATACACCAGTTTGAAACAAAAAACACATTACAAGCCTTTCTGTGCGTGCCCAGCACATAAATAAAAGCATCTTAGCTTTTATGAAATGCGGTTCCTGCGCTTTTTAACCAGGTTCCAAATGCTGTTCAAAGTGCAGCTTGACTTGAAGTGAGACGAAGCATCACTTTCCCTGCAGTGAGGCAGAAGTATGCATAGAAATATTTTAGAAGAATGTTTATGACGGCTTACACAGCTCAAATGTTTCCATCAGCTCCTCAGCGAGGGGGAAAAAAGACCCCCCCCAAAAAAGACGAAAAAACCCCAAACAGATCGAGTTCTGAACTGCATGAAAACCCACATGCTAGCAGGCCACAAACCATGAGAACAAACCTTTCTTCTGCTAAGAGCAGCATGGCATGGGGCAGCCAAGCCCATTTTCAGCTTTTGTCTCACCAAGAAACGCTTCTGATGCAGCTGCCAACACAGCAGCAGTGTCCTGCTCACACAGCAGAGCAGAACTCCATGCCCTGCACCGCGTCCCTTTGCTCCAGGCTCCCTTGACACCAGTCTCCAAGAACACGCCATTTCCATTTTAGGAGCACGGGGAAGAGCTTAGGGTTGGGATTTTTTTTTCCAGAAGCAAACCCTGCGGTGGCCACATTTCGGTTATTTCCCTAAAAAAGTCACCGTTCTAAAGAAGCAGAGCGCGTGCAAGAATTACATCCGTTTTGCTGACCCATCTGCTTAAAATCACGTTCCCTGCGGTATTTGGAATTCACAGGACAGTTTGTTAGAAGCTCCACACACGGCACAGCAATGGCACCAAGTAACCTACAAGGTGAGATGGAACCGCATCAGCAGGCCAGCGTTACAAGGATACTGCTAGAGAGATGCACGACCTTCCAGCCTGAGAAACGCACCCTCCCTTCCTCTGTTTGCTTTTTATCTTCCATTACTCGGTCGCTTCAGCGCCAAGCTGCGGCTCCAGATACTCTCAGAGGAATTAAGAGAGCCCCTGATATTATAAATACTCTTTTTTATTGTAAACACAGCAGCACTCGGACCGAAGCGCCGGCGCTCCGCCACCGCTCCAATCTGGCTCCATTCCCCGCTGCATTCCAGGGAGCTGCGGTTTCTCTCCCAATCAACCCAGAACTTTTGTCCAGTGAGAACCAACCGTGGGCAGAACGGATTTTTCCACGTTCTTAAAAGAGGTGCCAAGAGGTTCAAAAGAAAAAAAGAAAAAAAAGAAAAAAAAAAAAAAGGAGGGTTTGGGGGCAGCGATCACCACTGGGAGACCTAAAGCATCGCGGAGTCGTCACTGTGCCACGAACCGCAGGGCACGAAGCACGATTCACACACGTCAGAAAACAGTCACCAAAGAAACCCAACCATCGCTCGGGCTTTCCCACATAAAGGACGAGGCAGGGACCGGAGCAGAGGCCTCGGGGATGCACCACTAGGGCAGGGCGGGGGACGGGCCAGGAACGCGATGGTTTAGGCTGTATTTACTCAGCTGCCTCCATTCTCTGCTCTCACAGAGAAAGTCTCAGGCACAGCTCCCAGCGGCCCCGAGAGCCGCGCGTTGACGGGAGGAGGGCAGGGCGGCCGCTCCGCGCTGCGCTGCGGGCACTCACAGAGGCCGGGCCCCGTTACGCTCCGTGTCACGGCCCGGGCCGCCTCCCCGCAGGCGCCGAGGGCCGGCACGTGGAGCAGCGCGGGGCCCGGAGCTCCGGGAACGGCCCGGCCCCACGGCGGCAGCAGCCGGGCCCCGGGGCGGCGTGTCAGCAGCGCGGGGCCTGCGGGCCGCGGGGACGGCCGCAAACCTGGGGCACGGAGCTGCGGCGGAGGCCGGGACAGCGCCGGGAGGGGACGGGGTCAGCGCCGGGGCGAGCACAGGGCCTGCGCCCGACAGCTGCCGCCCCCCGCCCGCACCACCGGCCCGGGGCTGCCTGCGCCGAGCAGACCGCGCTCGCTGACCCTCGGTCCCAGTCCCACTCGCATTCCCACTCCCATTCCTATCCCTATTCCCGCTCCCGTTCCCGGCCCACCTCTCCGCCGGCTCCATCCGCCGCCGCTCGCCTCCAGCCCGTTCCTTCTTTCCGGCCCGGCGGCAGCCTGGGAAAAGGCCCGAGCGCCGCCGGAACGGCCCGAACCCACCCCGGAAAGACCCGACAGCAGCCGGAGAAGAACGAACCTCCCCGAAAGCTCGTTGGCCACGCCCCTTCCTCCGCTCCGCCGGCTGCGATCGGGATCCCGCCCCCGCGGCCGAATCGTTCCGGAAAGAGCCGACCGCTGACCGGCGCCAACCGCCGCGCGGCGGTGTAGGGCAGCGCGGCCATGCGGGAGAGAGCGCTGTGGCGCCCCCTGACGGCGGGAGGGGGGAACCGGGTATGGGACGCGGGGCGTGGAGCGTTGCGTGGGCCCTGGGCGCTGTATGGGCGCTGGGCGCTGTATGGGCCCTGGGCGCTGTATGGGCGCTGGGCGCTATGTTGGACCCTGCACGGGCCCACCGCGAGGAGCCCAGCCCCTCCAGCCCTCACCCAGCCCCAGGCACTTTGCAGAAGGCCGTAGGCCGCAGCACGTCCCAAGGAACAATTTAATACCGCGTGAAACTCTGCAACGGTAACAACAAGGCCGGTGCTCAGCCCTTCCCCGTTCAACTTTCACCACATTTTCCATTAAAAAACCCTTTGCCTCACAAACGCTGAGAATCCAGGCAGGAACGGGCCCACCAAATCCAGTCAGGAGCGAGCCCAGATGCTGCAGTCCATGACGAGCCGAGGAGCTGGGCTGTGGCTGCAGGCCCCGGGCATGCAGCAGCGGTCATGGCACGGAGCTGGGGCTGGGCCGGGCCCTGCTCTGCTGGAGGGAAGCAGGGAGGAGGGAGAAGTGTGGAAGTGGCCGTAGAAGCAGCACAGAGCGGAGCGGGGTTTGGTGGTTAATGGAAGAATTGGAATGTTGGTCTGGGTTTTTTGGGGTTTGGGTTTTTTTTTTTTTTTTTTTTTGGAAAATTGACGTATTGGATTTACACAAAATGCACCTGTGCATGCCCAAAGATACATCACAGCAGGATGAAAAGTAAACCTAAAAATCCCATTATTTGTATCAAATTGCTGAACCCCCAGCAGTGGTGGGGCCAGGCGAGCTTTCCCTCCCCAGCCCCACTCAGGAAAGCCAATGGAGTGGGCTCACTGGTTTGGGTCTTTCTCAAAAGGAATCGTAATAAAAAATTTAAACCTCTCCTTCCACCACATGTTAATAAAACAAATCGTTTGGCCCCTGCCACGCTGTCCACCGGGACGTTGGGGTTTGGAGGATTTTCCTACAGAGCAGGGAGGCACCGGTGGGGGGGTTATGGAGACGGAGGCAACCCTGAATGCAAATCATAGAAGCATAGAGGTTGGAAAAGATCACTAAGATCATCTAGTCCAACCATCTGTCTACAGAGGGGAACCCTCAGCTTCAGTGCTATTCAGAACACTGCCTTATAACCGCCTTCTGGGTGCTTTTCCAGCAGAAAGTGAGCAAATGTGGAAAAAAGCTGTTGGTTCTTCAGGTTAGAAAACATCGCGCCATTGGGACGGGGGCTTGGAAATGCACAGAAAAGGCTGGGATGGCTCGGACCCTGCAATGCCTTTTAGCTTATAAAAGTAATAAATTAGTTTGGAGTAGTTCTGAGTATTTCCACCGAGTCCTTTCTATTCAGTGTGGGCCTCACCGGGGGAACACCACTGCAAAAAACACGAGCATCTCTCCGGGAGCACAGAAGTCCCACCTCCAGGTCGCAGTGCGTTAAATCCCACAGAGCAGCGTGCCCAGGCTGGCTTTCAGGGGATGTCCCGTGCTGACAGCCCTGGGGGGGCCCTGTCCCCACAGGTCCGGTGCTGCCGGCGGCTGTCCCGCCATGGCGCGGCAACGCCAGCAGTGCCATCCGTGCCCAACAGGTGCAGCGGGTAGGAGCCCTGGCACTGCCAGCCCACCGGCTCCTGCTCGTCGCCCTCCGAGCCCTGCACTGCGATCTGCGGCACCCGGCCGACCCTGGGCTCCACGCAGCCCTCGCCCTGCCCTGTGTCGCTCCTGGCACCATCCTCACTGCCCGGCTCATCGAAGCTGACTTCTTGTACGGCCTCCTGCTTCTTGAAGGAGTCGCGGCGCTCAGAGAGGTTCAGGCGCCGCATCACCACCATCTCCTGCTCTCCCTGCCGCCAGGCTGCCATGTGGCCGTGCTCCCCGGAGTGCACCGAGCCGGGCGCTTCACCCTCCCCAAACACCTCCCCAGTCCCATCCCGTGCAGGCATCTCCGGCCCCAGCTTGCGGCTGCCCATGCTCTTCTTCTCCGCCAGGTAGGTTGCCATCTTCTCTGCTGACTGCACGCGCTTGAGGAGGGGTGAGCGGGGGCACTCGGCGCTGCGTGGCCGCGGCCCCTGCCGCACGATGGTAGGGGGGGACAGCGTCTTGCCTTGGAAGGGATGGGTGGTTTTGGGGTGCCCGGGCAGCAGCGGGGAAGGGGACCTCTGCGGGGACGTGGGACGCGGGGCGCAGGTGGGTGTGCAGGCCAGGGGCGAGGGCGGGATGCTGCTGGTGGACTTGCGGCGTCCCACCTTGTAGCGCTGACCGCCCAGCTTGGGGGCCAGCCCGTGCAGGGTGCTGGGCCGCACGTGGCCAGCCGGAGACGTGGGGGTGCTGGAGGAGGGAGAGGTGCTCTGTGGGGACACCGCATCTGCCACAAAAAAAGAGAGAGAGAAGTCACTACCGGGGATGTCACCGGCCCCAAAGCACTGCATCCTGAGCCCACGTGTGGTGGCCCTGTACCTGGGGGCAGGTCCGGAGCCGGGCTGCGGCAGGGCGTCGTGGGACCCGGGGACAGGCTGTGCGTAGGGGACTCTGGGAGACTCTCACTCGAAGACAGTGAGTGGTGGAGGCCGGAGGAGAAGCTGCGGCTGGTGTGCAGGACTGATGACTGCTTGGAGATCTTCTTGAAAAGGGATTTCCTCCTTGGGAAGGAAGAAAACGCATGGGAAGATTTGTCACAAACAGCGGCAACAGGCAGGGACACCACTTAGAGCCTCCGATGCCAGCTCTCCTTGAAGCCAGCAGACCCACACTGCGTGGGACCAGATCCTGTGGTACTGCAGAACCAAAGCAGCCACCCCTTCCCTGGTTGCATTCCAACTCCAGGACATCCAGGACACCTGTGCCATTTTACCCCCCTCTGTTTCTGCCCACCTGTCCTGGCTGTCCCTTTTCCTGCTCTTCTTGCTCCTTCGGGCCATCCTTGTCTTGGAGCTGTTTTTCCGGGCAGGGCCAATTTTAATGGAGGTGTTCTCCAGGGCGGTGGTCCGCAGGGCGACCTTGTTGCCACTCTGAGGACAGAAAAGGGCTCACTGAGAGTGCTGCATGCGAGCACCAGCATTTAACTTGCTTCTTGTGCTCCTGCAGGCCCCAAGCGCGTCGCAGCAGGGTGAGCACCTACCTTCAGCAGCAGCTCCACGACGTCCCGGTGCACCAGGCCCAGCACTGACTCCCCATTCACGTGAGTGATGAGATCACCCGCCCTCAGCCCTGCTTCCTGGGCAGGACTCCCTTCTTCCACGCTCTGGAATGGAAAGGCCGGGGTTTTGTTTGGACACAGCCCACGTCTCCCACTCTCGTGTCTCATCAGTGTCACCAGTCCTTAGGTCACTTACCCAGACCATGTGGTGCACAGCGTAGACATCGCTGTCCCCCATGTACACGCGGATGGCGCGCAGCGTGAAGCCGTACTTCTTGCCTGAGCTGTGGATGATGATGGGGGGCCGCAGGCTGGTGATGGCCAGGGAGGAATCCCGGCTCGGGGACGAGTCGCGGGAAGAGGGGTTGGATGAGAGCGAGTGGGGGGAGATGGGGCTCATGAGGGCCCCGCTGCTGAAGTCATCTGCAAGGAGAAAGAAGGAGATGGCTCGTCCCTGGGAAGCCACACAGCAGCCACCGTTGCCACAGAAGGCTACCACAAACCTGATGTGATGATGAGGGACAAGGCTGAGACAGAGGCAGATTTGGGCACTCGGCTGCCTGCTGAAGCTCTTGGCTTCTCCACGCCATCCCTCTGGCTGCTCAGCCGGCGGCTGCTGCCCGGCTCCAAGCCCCGCGGAACTGAGTTCTTGGTGCCAGTGCTGTTGCTCCGCAGGCGGATGCGGTTCAGGCTGATGAGATCAGCTGCACAAAGGGAGGAGGAAGGAGGAAGTGAAATGGCCAAGGGTGGCGGTGGCCCTTTGGACCTTCCACAGGGTGCAGGAGGGCATGGAGGAGACACCTCACACTGTTAGGGAACCTAGCTGCCCCCCAAACCCACACACCAGATAACGATGAGGTCTTCACCCCAGAGTCAGGTTCTCCCAGCACAAATTTGGGTCGCTCCGGCTTTGCTGGGGCCACACAAGGGCTTTCATCTTCTGAGGAGAAGGCAAATTTGGGCATGGTGTCCAGGCTGTAGGTGCTGGTCAGGGCAGCGGGGCTGCGGCTGCGCTCGTGCTGGGCAGTGTACGGCGTGGAGCTGCAGGATGTCCAGGACCGCAGCCTGCAGGAGGGAACCAGAGGGCTCAGGGCAGCCGCACATGGGCAAGGAGGTGGTGCTGGATCCCTGGTGCACCCCTGCACGCATCTCACCGACAGCAGCTCATGTTAGTCCCCATCTCACCACTCACCGGGGCTCTGCGCCTGATGGCCGGCTCTTGTCCTCGTCACCCGAGTGGCGGTCCCACCGCTCCGCCCTGTCCTCCTTGTCCTCACTGTGGCTCTGGTCAGAGGATGAGAGGCTGAGGTTGGAGTGCGTGGCCAGGTACTCGGAGCTGCTGTACACCTGGGGAACAGGTAAGTGGTTGGAATGGAGCGGGATCAGGGAGGCTGCGGCTCGTGGGGTGGGCACCTTGTCACCACCCCACTGGGCTCTGAGGGGGCAGATCTGAGCACCTTGCTGAAGCGGTGGGAGCAGGAGGAGAACTGGCCAATCTCCACGGACGATTCCTCGTCATTGGTCTCTTCATCCTCTGAATCCAAGTGCCGGTACCTCTCGGATCGAGCTGAAAGCAAAAGCCCCAGTGGTGAGGGGACAGGCTGTGGAGGTGTGATATGACTGTCATCCCAGCCCCAAAACCCATGGATTTTTTGGGATGAGAAAGCAATGCTTTCATTAAGGCTGAGCAGTCTGGAAACAGAGTTACATCTGTTTTCATGACATAGCTCAGGGTGTAAAACGACCAACTTCACCCAGGAGAGTTTCATCTCCTGCTGCAGCACCCTTCCTGCAGTGGGGACAAAGGATGACGGGGGCAAGGGGATGGAGGCGGCCTCACTGTCAAAGTAGCTGGTGTCGTCCTCTGACTCCAGCTGCGGGATGAACTCCGCTTTCTGTCGCAGGAGCCCGTTCCAGTCCAGGTGGAGGAAGAAGGCATGGTGCTTCACCTCGTGCGCACCCCCTGGCAGGCAGGGAAACCCGCATTAGGGGGTCCGAGTGTCCTTAGTACTGCAGGACACGCTTCAGCTTCAATCACATGCAAGCAAATCAGAGAACCATAGGATGGTTTGGAGAAGCGTCGAGCACTGCTCAGCCCGGACCCATCTTGAGCCCCTCTTGCCACCCTGTGGCACACGTACCAGTGCCCAGGCGCTCAAGCGGGCACTGCCTCAGCAGCCGTGTGATCAGGTCCTGAGCATCAGCAGGAAGGGCCTCGTCGCCCTCTGGCCACATGATTTCATCTGCAACAGAAGGGGAGGTGACATGGAGCCCAGCCCGTGTTGGGAGCAGTGAATGGGGCTGGCATGGCCGCGGGACGGACACGGGGCCGAGGGGATTGGGGGCCAGGGGATGAGCAAAGCGAGCAGCACTCACCACTGATCACCTGCCCAAAGAGCTCCTCGGGGGTGTCCCCGAAGAAGGGGACACAGCCCACCAGGAACTCATACAGGATGATGCCCATGGCCCACCAGTCGACAGGCTTCCCGTAGCCCTGGATGAGGATGACTTCGGGCGCGATGTACTCTGGCGTGCCGCACACCTGCATTCAGACCAGATGCTGGCACCACTGCAACAACCTCTGCAACGGGCCCGGGGCCGGTTCTGTCCCGGTGACCACCCTCGTACCTGCTTGTCCATGAACTCCCTGGTGTCCTTCTCCATGTGCCCCTCATAGAGGTTGGTGGTCATATTCATCAGGCCAATCTTGGACAGTCCGAAGTCTGTCAGCTTTATGTGGCCCATGGAGGTGATGAGCAGGCTGTAAGGAAGGCACCACCTCACTGCCTCCGGCCGGGACCAGCCCCACGCCCAGCACAGCCCATGCCCTTGGTGGGCCCCAGTGGCCTCACTTGTCGGGTTTGAGGTCGCGGTGCACAATGCCGTAGTTGTGGAGGTACTCCAGCGCCAGCACAGTCTCGGCGAAGTACATCTTCGCCATATCCACAGGCAGCGGGCCCATGTTCTTCAGCAATGTGGCACAATCCCCACCTGTGGAAACACTGCTGCTGAGTGCAGGGCAGAGATGTTCACCTGGAGGAGGATGGGCAGCACCTCCATCGAGGTGGGACTCAGGACAACAGAAGCGCTTCCATCCGTTGCCCAGAGGCACCGGGATGGCATCCTCAATGCTCCTTGGGGCCCCTCCTCTCATCCCCCGCCAGTGCCATTGATGTCCCCAAGCCCCGTTCTCACCTTCCACGTACTCCATCACCATACAGAGGTGTCGCTTCGTCTCAAAGGAGCAGAACATGCTGACCACGAAGGGGTTCTCTGCGAAAGTGAGGATGTCCCTCTCCACAAACACCTGCTGGATCTGGTTCCGCAGGATGAGGTTCTGCTTGTTGATCTTCTTCAAGGCAAAGCGCTGCCGCGTCTCCCTGTGCCTCACCAGGTACACGGCCCTAGGAGAGGGTGAGCAACCAGACCTCAGAACGTGTGCTCCAACCTCCAGGGCAACCCCACAGCACCGCGGGGCTTGGACGAGCAGCCGATAGGGTCAGAAAGGTGCAAATGCCACACTTAGAGGCTTTGGAGATGTTTTCAGGTGGAGATAAGCTAGAAATACAAGTGTGCTGCCATGCAGTCTCCTTGCTGCAGGGCAGGAGGGATGCGCGGGGCCGGCTCACCCGTAGGCTCCATTGCTGATCAGCTTGATGGTCTCAAAGTCGCCCTCGCAGGGCTTCCTCCGAGGAGCGCTGACCGACGGCTGGGTCTGAGGAGACACAGAAGGGTTTGAACGTGTCTGTGCATGCTGCTGGCAGGCCAGAACCCGCCAGGGCTTTGTGGGGCCAGAGATGGGGCCAGAGATGGGCCATGCTCACCTCACAGGCGTCGTCGTTCTCGGGGGTGATGGTGTTCCCGCTGTCGAAGTGGTCCAGCTGGCCCATCTCTGCAGAGGACAGGGACCATGTTCACATTCATCCCGCTCACATCCCTTGGGGCCAAAAGAACCCCCCGGCCACCACCCACCCTCCCACATCGGGGATCCCGTCGGGGTTTAGCTGCATGCTTGGTACAAGCTATCGTACGCAGAAATTCAGGTCACGGCATTAGGAGGTTAAGCACGAGGCCAAACATTTACATAATTCTCTTTTTCCCATAGTCATTCCCCGTAGTCTTCTTTGGGGATTATGGTTTCCCCCAAAGCCTTGGCTTCCTATGGATTAAGTGTTCTTCCGATTAATCTGCTTTGCTGAACATGCTGGGAGCAGTAATGAGGGATGCTGGGCTGGCTGCAGGCTTGGCCATCGTCCTGGTGCTGCAGCCCCCAGGGCCCACGGCCCCGCAGACCCTGCCTGGCAGCCTCCTACCCTCCAGCGGGTCCTTGACGAGCCCCAGCTGGCTGATGATGTAGCGGGGAATGTCGGTCTTTATGCCCTGGCCCACTTTGGCATGTCCCTCGGCGGCTTCCAGGAGGTGATAGAATTCCTCAGGGTCAAACTCCTAGGTGGGGAAAACCAAGCGTGGTCAGGGTGCAAAGCCAAAGCTTCCCTCCGAGCACCGCAGGACTGCTGCTGCGTCTTACCAGGCACTCCAGAAGGCGAGCAGGACGGGAGATGATTATCAGCAGCTTCCTCACCAGCTGGTCAATGAACTTCACTTCCTCGCTCTCTGAACGCTCCTGAGCCTGCCAGAAACGGGACAGAAGCCAAGAGTCACCAATGGCCTCAAGAGACGGCGCTGAGCAGGGAACTGCCCCCGCTCACATCTCTCAGCATCTTCTCGAGCTTCTCCTGCAGCTCCATGAAGTAGCGGGAAGTGATGAGGGCCCCCTGGGACTTGGCCAAGCAGTCGCGAGCCAGCTCGATGATCTGGTGGTGGATGAAGCCCAGCACCCCGTCGGCCAGAGGCAGAGTGCTGCTGGGAGAGAAGTTCCTGATGGTGTCCTGCAGACGCTCCTCCATCTGGGCCGTCGCCTGCAAAGCAGGAGGGATGGTGATGCTGGGGCTCATGTCCCCGTGCCCCCTGCCTCGTGCTGCCACCTCCTGCAGCTCCAGCCTCCACGTGCCCCTCACCCGGACCCCACTCTCAGTGCCTGCACGTGCTCCAGCAAGGTCCTTGGAGGACGTGTGGCATGTGTGACGATGCAGAACCGCACAGTTCGCTCCCATGTCTCCAGTGACCCCCAGCACCCCCGTATCTATTCATGCGTTCTGTGTTCCAGCACAGAGAAGTGATTTTTCTGCAGAAGCTGCCCGGGTGCCGCGGGGGCACTGACGCCGCCGTCCCCACCATGGCCGTTACCTTGGGGAACCGCTCCTTGTAGACATGGTTCATCATCACGACCTCATTATCAAATGTTCCGCTTGTCCGCCCAGGGCTGTGGGGAGGAAAAGAGAGGAAAAGCCCGGTGAGTTATGAATCCAAAGCATTTACAAGCATGCAAATAGCTCCTGCCCCCGGAGGAGCTCGTTGTTCCCATGTCACGAGCTGTTAGAGCCTGTGCAAGCAAAGCTGTCAGCCTTGGGCCAGGACTTCTAGCGGCATCGGGATCACCTGCGTGGCTGGACTGTCCTGGGGTCCCCACCGCACGCCCACCAACACCAGCAGCTCTCTCCTTCCCTAGCTTTGGTGTTTCCACCCCGTGCAGAGGCTGCCAGCTGTTCTCACAGGGCTGGGGAGTGCTGGCCTCCTGCAGCCCCAGCTCTTCAAACCCAAGTCCCCGGAAAAGCCTCCGGCGTCTTGAGCCCAGGCCACCAGTGCTGCATTAGTCACTTGGCTTCCACCAGTGAGCTCATCCGCCGCTTCCTCTCATGCCACGATTTCTGCTTCAGCCCCTGCCGTGATGTCTGGGACACAGACGGCAACAAGGCAGACACTGGAGGGACGCCTGGGCTGCAGCCAACCGCGAGCGGGAGAGCATCCGCAGCCATCCTGGCGCCCACGAGCCGGGGCTGGGATTGCCCTTCTGGCAGCCCACAGCAGACAGAACCCAACCAAACCCCAGCCATCCCGCAGCGGACACGGAGGCTTTCAGAAAAAGGCTTCCTGCACAGACAGGTTGCTAACTGCTCGTGGCAGAAAAGGGCTACTTGGGAACAAATCCCACTTTCTCCAACCTCGGCCTGTGGAATCTCACTCTTAGGCATCCTCTGATACATCCCAGCAGCCACGCACTGCTGAAAAGCAGAGCCTAGCGTGCACAGCCGTGGAGTTTTACCAATACCCCCGCAGGACAAAAAACTGCATCGGGGTCAGCGTCACGGGTAGGGCCAAGCAGGACCTTAATGTCACAGAGCAGCTCACGAGAAGGTGGCAACTGGGACCTGACCGGTGCGGGCGGCCTTTGTACCTCAGGCTCCGGGATCGTGGGCGCAGGCAGGGGGAGTGCCGCCCCTCCTCGTCTGTGACGCTCTCGGTGCTGCGGAAGTGTTTGGAGAGGAAATGCAGCTCATCGGGGGTGGGCTGGTACGGCAGCTGGTGCAGCCGCTCCTGGGAGGACGAGGACGACTGGAAGGAAGGACAGATGTGGGCGGTCAGGAGATGGGTCAGAGCCTCGCGGGCAGTGGGGTGGGAAGCAGCAAACCCTCCAGGAAAATCTGCCTCGAGACTCCTAGTAGACTGGGAACACTGGTGGGCAGCATGCAGCACCGCTCTGCAGTGTGTGCAGCTGTGAGCCCCCAGCCCAGCCTCCATACACAGACCCCAGTCCTGGCTGCCCGTCCCATCCCAGGCAGCTCTCGCCCTTCTGTGCGTGGCCAAGACGTGCCCTGTGCGTGCTGCAACGAGATGCAGCAAAGCTTGGACGTGCAAGGGGGAATGCGCCTTACCGAGACGGTGGAGCTGGGGGTGTTGGTCCCGTAGCCAGAAGAGGGGAGCGAAGCCAGTGACCACCTCCTGCCATCAGCCCTGCAAGCACAAACATGTCTATGGCACAGCGGAAAAAGCAGGTGAATGCAAATACAGAAAAAACATCAGAGCGATAAGGATGGGAGAGAGGGCTTCTGTTTGGCTGAACGAGAAAGCCCTGGAGCCTCTTGCCAGAAGGGGCTGAAAGTTGGTTCCCCTGTGGCGGAGGCACTGCAGGAGCAGCGAACTCAAAGTGACGGAGACTAAGAGAGAAATCAAGATTTCTCAGGACCATGCGGAAAGCACACGGGGATCAGAGCCGGGCTGTAAACAGGAAGGCCGACGCTCGCACGTAGGCGAATGCTTCCTCTTGGATGAGTTTCCAACGGAGCAGCTCACGGCAGCGCTTCCCATGCGTGCAGGACGCGGGGCAGGGAGCGCAGACAAGGGCAGGCGATGCGCTGGCTGCTATGGAACGCTCCCAGAGCCCTTTGGCTTTGTGCTCCGGTTCGAGCGTGAAAATGAAAACGAAGCCCGCAGCTTTTTTCCATGAGCCAATCTATGGGTGAATGACACCAACCCAGCTCCCCTTGGCTCAGCCCTTCTGTCCCCTGGCACTTGCCTGTCAGTGCGAGGAGCATGGCTGCAGGGCGGCGGGACGCATCGGTCGCAGCGGCAGGGAAATCAGCGCCAGAGCAGAAATGGGGGAGGGGGAAAGAAATAATAATCATGAAGAGCAACAGAACAGCCCCAATCTGCGGGTTGTGGAGACGATCCACGGGACGCGGAGCTCACCTGCGGGCGAAGGGGAAGTTGACGGAGGTGCTGGCGGAGAAGTTGCGGGGGCTGTCCAAGGGGCTGCTCCCAGCTGTGGGGAAAGGGAGAATCGGGCTCAGCGTGTGCCCGGTGCTCCCTCAGCCACCCCTCATCCCTCTTGGAAAAGCCACTGTGTGCCCGGGCCGTGCCACTGGTCCCTCACTGGGGTGACTCTGGGCGATGCTCAGCCCGGCCTCGGCGTTTCCCTCACCTGTGGGCACTGAAAGCGGGGAGAGAGGGCGCGAGAGGGTTGGAGATGGGGTCCCCACCACCAGGCTCTTCCTGTTGCTGCTTCGGCAGCTGGAGAAGGGAAAAGAAAAAAGGGATTCATTTGGGGAAATGAAAGACGGGCAGGGCTGGGGGGCTCGGACATGGGCAGCCCTGCTGCAGCTCGGCCAGCTGCCAGCGAGGGGACACGGCTGCTGTCACCGCATCGATTACAGAGCTCCTGCCCCTGGGAAGATCACGTCCCCAGCACAGTGCAGAGGGGCTGCTGGGGTTATTTTTGGAGCCAGATCGTCTCACTGAGGTCCCACTTCTGGTTTTGGCCTGCGGGGAGGAAAGATGCACGCGGGCTGTTGGGCAAGAATAGAAAAAGGGATCTAAAAGGAGGAAGCGATGGAAATGCCAAGCTGCTCCGGGCCATGCCAGCCCTGCTGTGTGGGGTGGAAAAAGCCCCCAGCTCCTGCAGCCCCTGTGCTCCCCATGCCCAAGGGGGGGCACTGAGCCCCAAAGCCCCCAACCGCAACCCCACTGCCGTACACAGCCGGTGTGAACCCGCGTTCAGAGCCCTGCTGTCCCGCTGGAGCTTCCCTTCACTTTGCTGATTGGGAATATCCCCGTGCAGAGCAGAATCTGAGGACAGCTCGTGTGTGCACGAGGAGGATGCGTGGGTTCTTAACGCCAGACCGAGGACGCATCCCCGTGAAAATGTCAGCGCAGCCGAGAGCCGTGTGTGAAGCAAGTAGGTCAGGCTGCGGTTCGTGTGAGCTTCCTCCGCCTGCAAATCCTGCACGGGCGGCACCGAGCTGCCTCGCTGGGCTGGGAACCACTCCCCAAAAAGGACGGGGACCAACGCCAGGCACGGGACAAACCCCGCACCCAGGGGTCCTGCGTGGGTCCCACAGACACGAGCGAGCAGCAGGAATGGCACCGGGCAGTTCTGCGAGTGGTGCCAGCACTGCTGGAGCAGAGCAGGCAGCAAGGGGGGGGGGGGAGGGTCTGTCAGGAAGGGGTTGACTTAACCCTGCATTCAGAAGCACTTTTTTGCATCCTCCCCTCGGTGCAGCACCTCGGAGCCTTTTGCTCAAGGCCCCAGTCAGCACAGGGAGAACCGCAGCGGCTCTGCCTGCCCCTCTGTTTGCTTTTGCTGCTTGATCTGCTCATCCCCCTCCTGCAGCGGGTCCCAGGGGCCAGCAGCTGCCAGCACAGGCAGCCCCACACGCCGCGCTTGGAGGTTTCATTTTGGAAGTGAAAACAAACCTTCAGCTAAGCGAGTTCCAGTAATCGTGACACAAGCAGAGGCTGCTGCTTCCTGTTTCCGCACGCTCCACCCTCGTGCTGCAACAACCATCTTGCACCACTGCTCTGCCTGTGCACCATCCCCAGCTGCTTCCCGGCCTCCCGGGCACGTAAGCAGAAGTTCCCACTGGCAGGAGCCAGGGCCGTGCTGCAGCCCGTGCTGCCGGCAGTGCCTCCGGTGCTAATTGTGCGCTTGGTGCATTTTTACCAAAAATGGAGTGGAAAATCGCAGTCAGCATCTCCAGAGCCACCGTGTGTGGGGACATTGAGCGGAGCATCCCCGCGGCCGCCCTGGCCTCTCCGCCATTCTGAACTGAGCCAAAGGACGTGGGGAAGGGGGGGGGTGACAGCAGCCAGGACCCCAGAGCCACGAGCAGATCCTGTGCCACCTGGCCGGGCATCCCAGCTCCCACGGTGCTCCCAGCGCTGAGAGGTGCAGGGATGGGGAAAGCTACGGGGGCTGCAAGAGGACTGCTCCCCTCCTGCGGGACAAGGCAGCGCATTGGGGGGAGAGATCAGAGTCCGTGGGCAGAGCCTTGCGGGACAGCAGGACAGCACAACCAGAGGGACATGACACGTGCGGCTGCACCGAGCGTGGCTGTGTCCCCACATGGAGCTGCAGAACAGGGCCAACACAACCCCAAATCCTCCTCATTCGAGCCCATGTTTTATTTCTTTCTTTGCACTGAAATAAAACAGCCTAAAGAATCGGCCTCACACCCCAGCACAGATCTCTCTGTGTCCCCGTGCCAATGTTTCCCATTAGTAAGCGTGGAGCCGGTGCACGCTGTGCCTGCAGGCGTGCTCCCAGCATCGCACTGCCCGCTGCAGCCCCCCCGGGGCTCTCACCCCCCCCCTAAATCACACCCTGCATGTCCTGCCTGCTGGGACACAGGGCAGGCCTCTCCTCCATGTAGATTCTAGGAGTCTCGATGAATGAAGAGCAAACTCTCAGTGCCGCGGGGCTGCCTGGCACACACAGCCCTGCACTGTGCTGCATCCCACGGCTGAGTGACCAGACAGCCACCACGGGAACAGCTCCCCTTGGCCCCCACACTGTGCTGAACACCACTTCTGTGTTCAACTGCGGATTTCACACCTGGAACAACAGCCTTGGCACCTGGCACTGACCCCGGCGGGGCGGTGATGCCCCATTGCCTGCCCATGGCACCGCGGTACCCGCAGCCCCCAGCTCTGCGGCTGCTCCTTGGTGTTGTGCAGAGCCCCGGGGACCCTCACCCGGCTCTGAAGCTGTCACCATGTAGGACACATCCCGCTGGCACCTGCCTCGGTGGGGGTCATGGGAAACACCCCCCATTGCACAGGGCCCCAAGCTGTGCACCCCTGGGGTGCAAACCTTGGCACAAACCCCCGACACCAAGCACCGCGGGGGTGTGGAACCCAGTGTAACTCCCCTCCCCTCGTTCATCCCTAGGGCACGTCCCCAGCGCACAGACCCCCACACAATGCACCTACAGATGGCACCAGCAGCACAGATCCCTCCCCGGCACGACGCACCCTGCGCAGCGCACCCCGCTGCAAGCCCCTCCCTCCAAACAATGCACCCCCCAATGCAACCCCTGGTGCAACCCACCCCAGACCATGCACCCCTCAATGCAACCCCTGGTGCAACTCCCCCCGGCCACGCATCCCTCAGTGCAACCCTCCCGAACGATGCACCCCCAATACAACCTGTAGTGAAATCCACCCTCCCCCAGCACTCATCCCCCAAC
>NC_034435.1:4081887-4099580 GCF_002078875.1 Numida meleagris
TCTGCCCCCGGCAGCCGCCGCTCGCCGCGCCCCAGCAGCTCGGGTCCGACATCGCGGAGCCGGGAGCGCGCGGGGCCGCACCGGGGCCGCCTCCCGCGCCGAGCACGGCCCTTCCCGCCCCGCCGCACCGGGGTTGCCGTGGAAACGGGCGGCGGTTCGGAAAAGGGGGGGGGGAGGGAGTGGGGTTGCTATAGAAACGAGGCGGCAGCCCCCCCCCCCCAACACCATCACCAAATGGGGTCAGGGTTGCCATGGAGATGGGGCAGCACCCCAAAATGGGGTCGGGTTGATGTAGAGACAGGGCAGCACCCCAAAAGAGAGCTTCGGGGCTCCATAGGAATGGAGTGTGCCCCTAAATGGGGTCGGGGTTACTCATAGAGACAGAGCATCGCCCCAAAATGGGGTCCGGGTTATCAGGGAGATGGGTATACACCCCAAAACGTGGTCAGGGTTAATACAGAGACAGGTTGGGTTGATATAGAGACCCCAAAATAGAGCTTTGGGTCACCACAGGAATGGGGCATCCCCCTAAGTGGGGTTGGGGTTACTTACACAGACAGAGCATCACCCCAAATTGGGGTCTGGGTTACCATGGAGATGGGTATCACCCCAAAATGGAGATGCAGCCATCACTACTCACGCATCAGGGGACCACACGTTCCCCCAAAAGCCAGTGCAGGTGGCCCCCAAAACTCACATGTTGCTGCAGTGTGGGCAACCCTAGGGGGCTCCCCTCTGTGCCCCCACCGCTCCTCACACAATGGGGCTGCTCGGGGGGGGTTCCACCCACACCGCCCCACGCGATCCCTCCTGCGCTGCACTGGGGACACCCCGTGCCGAGACCCAGTGACACAGATCCCGGTGCCCGGCCTCATTTTCCGGCTGTGAGCGGGTCAGGTGCCGGCGCCTCACCAGCACAAACCCCACGTGGGACAGCGTCACCAAACTGGGCTGAAAATCCCCCAAACCCACACGCTGATGGGGCCCGGTCCTCTGGGTGCCACCAACTCAACGTCCTCATCCCCACGCTGTCCCCACTGCAAAACACAGCCCAGCCCCGACACCTGCCCTGCCCTGGGCACGGGGCCACTCCGCCGCGTGCCCCAGTCACTGCGGCCATGGGACGGCCACCGAGGATCCCGTAGCAACGAGCACCCCATCCCGCAGCAGGTTTCCTGTGTGGGAGAAGGGCCTCATCCTCACCCCCACCCCACCCCAGGGGGGGCATCACCGCGGGCTCATTTTGAGGAGGTTTTCCCCCAAAGACAGCGTGCTCAGGGGCTGAGCTCCAAGCCGCCGTGATGCTGTTCACACGGGGTTCCCCAAAACGGAGCCATCTGTCAGAGACCACCATGCACAAGCTACTTTTGGGGCACACAAACTGGGGACGGACCCCATCCTCCACTCCCAGTGTGCCCAGAAGAAGCTTCCATCCCCCCCGGGTGTCCCTGGTGGGAGTCCCACCTCGCAGCCCCGGGCAGGCCGGGTTTGGGGTCTTACCTCCAGGGGTGCAGAGAGAGCAGCGGGCTGCAGGGGCTGCAGGGGCTGCAGGGGCTCAGCAGCGTCGGGCTCTGGCTGCTCGGGGACAGGCTGCAAGGCAATGGCGTGAGCGGCACCCGGCGCCTGGGGGCACGGCACGGCAGCGGCGATGCCCCCCCGGGGCAGCAGCGGGGGGAACGGGGGACGAGGGGCAAGAAGAGGGGGGAGAGCTGGACGGGGGACGCTGCGGGCAGGGCTGGGGGGGGGAACAGCGGGGGGCTCGGGCTGCGGGCGCGGGAGGACAGGATCCACGCCGGGCAGGAAAGCTGTGGATGCTCGGGATGAGGGGATGCCCAGGGTGTGGGGGGCTCGGGATGCAGGGGTGCTCCAGATACGGGGACGTTCGGGATGTGGGGATGAGGGGATGCTCAGCAGGCGGGGACGCTCAGGGCGCTCAGGATGCGGAGATGTTCGCGATGCGGGGATGCCGCTGCCGCCATCAGCCCGAGCCCGACGCCGCCGGCAGCCCCGAACCCGACTCACTCCAAGGTCAGCGCGGGGATCTTCAGCCGCTCCCGCCGTGACTTCATGCCGCCGCCGCTCCGCTCCGCTCCGCTCCCCGCGCCGCACCGGCAGCCCCCGCGCTGGGCGGCTCCAACGGGCGGGCGGCAGCGGCGGCACCGCCGGGAGCAGAGCTCGGCCCGCCGGGCCCGGACCCGCCCCTGCGGCTCGGCACGGCTCGGCACAGCTGGCACGGTTCGGGACTGCACCCCCCGGCTCGGCACCGCGCGGCACGGCAGCCCCCGAGCTCCCAGCACAGCCCAGAGCGGTGCAGAGGCCGCTCGGGGCCGCTGCGTTCCCGGGATGCGCCTGGGCACCGCTGGAGCCAGAGCAGCACCGTCCCAGTACGGCCCCAGTGCGGCCCCAGCGCCCCCTCCAGCGCACCCCTGGCACGGCACCCGTGTGCCCCACACCCCCGGAGAGGCAGCGCAGCAGCGGTGCCCCCCCTCATTACCGCACAACGCCCCGAGCAGCCTCAGCACAGCATCAGGATCGGCTCCTGCCGCACACCGGTACACCCCAATACACCACGGCACAGCCCGGCGCGCTGCAGTGGCACACAGCTCTCCCCAGTACACTCCAGTACTCCCCGGTGCACCCTAACACACACGCATCGTGTCTCTTTGGCACCAGAAAACACGGTGATCCCACTCTGGGTTTGGGCACAGCAAGACCTGGCCACCCCAAGGTGGCATCCAGCCGAGCCCTGCCGACAGCGGCGCGTCCCCAAGCGCGTCCCCCCCGGTGACACCGGCGTCCCACGCGATGCAGCTTGGCGTACTTACGCTCTTCCTCGGCGCGGCAGGCTCAGCTCCTTCTGCAACGAGAAAAGCAACGAGCAGGGTCAGGGCCAACACCGCGGGGACCGTCCTTGCCGAGGGCTCAGCACAGAGGGACGGCTCCTTCTCAGCCCCCAGCGCTGGTGGGAGCATGGCCAGGCCTCGAGGACGGGCCCCGGGGGGGTGGCTGTGCCCCGTCCCTGTGCCCCACACCCGGCTATGGGCAGCAGCTGCTGCCCCCACGCTATTTTTCCAGCTGCTGGGAAGATTTCTAGTGAGAGCTGTTTGCTCACAGGTGGCGTGAGGGGCAAAGGGCAGTGGCGCAGCACCGCACCCCCACGCAGCGGGGACCGGGCTCCCACCCGTGTGCCACCCACCAGACACTGAGAGCCACGGGTGCTGGTGGGCAGCGTGTGCCGTGGTGACCGCGGGATGCTGGCACACGTGGCGGCCGCACGTGCCGCTAATGCCCATCGCTGCCCTGGTCTGTGCCCACCGGCCCCGTACCCCTAAGCAGCTTAACACCATTCCCAGCCTGGCAGCACCCACGGGTGGGGGCTGAGTGAGCTGCTGTCAGCCCCGCACCCCACGCAGCCAGGGGTACCCGCGCCCCATCCCGCTGCCCCCACGGAAATCCCTGGGTTGGGGCGCACAGCAACGCAGTGATGCAGCAGCGTCGCCATGGCAACGGGTGACATCACGCCCCGATGCACAGGGACTCGGCAGCGGGGGCCCGTGGGTGCTGCAGGTGGCGGGGGGTGCGTGGTGCCGGGGTGGGTGCGCGGTGACAGCGTGGGTGCGCGGTGTCCCTGTGGGTGCCCCAGTGCAACACTGTGACCCCATGCCCGGGTGTTGGGTCCCCGCATGGAGCAGGAGCCCCCCCCAGCACCCTCACCCTGCTGTCCCCCAGCCAGGACCCCCACCCACGCCCAGGGCCATGCCGTCAGTTGCTCCCTGCCGGGCCGGCACCAGCACTGGCACAGGGGACAGCACTGGGGACGGCACTGGGGATGGCACTGCTGCCCAGCGCTTTGGGATGATCCTTCCCACCTGCTGCGGGGAGCTGAACCCACAGCCACGGGGCTGCTCCCCCCAGGGACCACCCGAGGGCAGCGCTGTGGCCGTCGTGGTACTTGCAGCTGCTGCGGGGTCCCTTCCCCCAACCGCCCCCCACCGCAGGAGCACGCGGCGCGGCGCGGCGCCCCGGGGAGCTGCCAGCTCGGATGAAGGCAGCGCAGTGCCGTGCTCCAACCGCACCGACAGCTCGGGACGGCCCGCGGGGGCTGCGCTCCGTTCTGCAGATGGGGACGGAGGCGTGAGGTCACCCGGAAAATCGGCGCAGAGCTTCGGGCTCAGCGTGAGCCCCCGCTGCGGCCGTCTGCCCTCCGAGAGGGGCAGCGGGGGCCCGGGGGAGTGGGCGCAGGATAGGTGGGGGGCGGGGGGTGGGAGCCCCTCGGGGTGCGCGGTGAAGAGGGGGACTGCGAACCCTTAGGGCCGTGGTTGGGCGGGGATTGGGCATCACCGGGATGGGGGCCTCGCGCTGCTCCCACGGAGCCCCCGGCAGAGCCCCCGCACACGGCCCCGTGCCCTCCGGCACCCGCCGCTGGGACCCGCTCCCGCAGCCGGCCCTGCACCCCGCTCCCACCCGCAGCACCCCCCTCTCCCGCACACTCGGCACCCGCTTGCACACGCACTCACCGAGCACCCACCCTTTGCACACCCACATCTCACGCACACACGCACGCACACACCCGCCCCCCCAGCACCCACGTCGCGCCCACCCGCCCCGCACGGCCCCGCGCTCCCCCCGCCCCCGCCGCTCACCTGCAGCCCCCTCCGCCGCAGGATGCTGGGCTCGTCCATGCCGCCGCGCCGCCGCCTCCCGCTGCTCCCGCTCCGCCCGGTGCTCCCGGTGCGCCGCCCAGCGGCCCCGGCACGGAGCGGCACGGCACGGCACGGCACGGAGCGGGGGTGGTGGGGAGCGGGGCGGGCAGCGCAGGGCACGGGGCGGGGAGCACGGCGGTCCTTTCCTCCCCTGGTGGCCCGGCACGGTAAGGGTTGGCCCAGGTCCGGCACTGCCCGGCCCGGCACGGCAGGGGTCAGCCAGGTGCTGGCATGGCACGGCCTGGTGCGGCTGTGGCCTGGCCTGGCCTGGTTTGGCACGGCACAGCATGGCACGGCACAGCTGAGTTTGGCAGAGCACAGAACTGCACAGTGTGGTTTGGAGGAGCATGGCACAGCGCAGCATGACACGCCACGGCTTGGTTTGGCGTAGCAAATGGCACAGCTCAGTTTGGCACAGCTCAGTTTGGCACAACACGGCCCAGCTCAGCATGGCTTCGTTTGGCACAGTGCGGCACGGCTCGGTTTGGCACAGCACGCTGCTCCAAGTGCCACGGCACACAGCGTGTGCCCACAGCAGAGGGCTGGGGGTCACAGCCGCCCCTGCCCAGCGCTCCACCACCGCCGCCGCGCCGTCCCCCCCCAGAGCAGCGCACAAGGGGACATTTTCTGCGGGGACAACGGCGCTCTGTGCACGGTGCCACTCGGCTCCGCCGCCCGCGGTCACACGGCGCCCGGTGACGCTGTGCCCTGTGCCTCAGTGGGGCTTTGTTGTGGCCTCGAGGGGGGCACAATGTGTGCAATGTGTGCTGGGGACCAGAGGGCTCCGCCGGGACACGTGGCCCAGTGCTGGGAGCAGCCGGCCCCGACCTCGCAGCTCCCGATTCACCAAATACGGGCAGTGAATCGAAGCCGCGACGTGGGGTTTGCCAAAAAAAAAAAAATCAGCACGACACCTCTTTTGCTTACCTTGCTCTTCTGGCAGCACCGGGGCGGGCGTGCAGGCACAGCGGGGACATCGCCGCCGCTTTCTCTTTTGGTTTTGGTCCAAGCGTTGCACGCGCCAACACGTCCCGCCGGCAACGGCCGCTCTCAGCAGCAGAGGAAGCGGCGGTGGGGGCAGCGCCGGGGGGAGCGGGACCCCGCGGGGGGGAACGTGGTGAGGATGGAGCACGGAGGGGTCCCCGCGCTGCGGTGGCTGCTGCTGGCGTTGGCGCTGCCGGCGCGGGGCGGTGAGTGCTGCGGCGATGGGAGATAAGCGCAGAGGGTTTCGCTGAGCGATACGCGGACGATAAGCGAAGGGGATCACGCAGGGAGCTTTCATGGCAGCGGGGGGAGGTGTTCCGGGCTGGGCGCACAGCGCATGGCAGCGGGATGGGGTTCGGGGGGTGCTGGAGGGCAGAGAAGCGCGGCATCCCCGGGAGAACAGGGCTTTTCGGGTGGGAATCACTGCCCCACTGCTGTAGTCCCTGTGCCCCACTGCACAGCGCAGCGCTGCTTGCTGCATGCGGCCGCCCCGGTGCCAGGGGCCCACAGCCCCGCTGCGCTGCCGGCTGAGCCCTCCCACCCTCCACGCGGCCTCTGAGCCATCTCTGGCTTCTGTGGGTCATGTGGAGTCACGGTGGCACCGGGGGAGGCCCTGCAGGGCGCTGGGAGCAGGAGCACCGCCAGCCCCCGGCCCCCTCCCCATCCCCATGGCCCCGGGTCAAGCAAGCTCCATTACCCCGAGCCCCCACGAGCCCAGGTGTGACTCCCTGCCTGCAGGTGCCCCCGATCCCCCCCCCGGGCTCTCCTGCTTCAGGCGCTGCAGCTCCGGCCCCTTCACCTGCTCCTGGCCACCCCACGGCCCCTCCGGCAGCACCACCTACGTCCTCGTGCTCTGGTGAGTCGGGGGCACTGTGCCCCACCAGGAGCACACAGGGGACACTCGGGGACGTAGGGGACACGGTGCCGCCGCCGTGCACCACGGGTGAGCGCTTTCCCCGCAGCTACGTGAGCCGGCAGCTGTGCCAGCGGCACGATGCGGGCACCGCCACGGTGCACATCCTGAAGCAGCACGATGTCTACATCCACACCAACGCCACGGCCTGGGTGGAGGGGCGATGGGGACAGCACCTGGAGCGCAGCCCCAACATCACGCTGCACCTCGGAGAGGCCGGTGAGTGCCGGGGGCCGGGCAGGGCAGGGGGGCCGTGATGGTCACCACAGCTGCACTGTCCCCACAGTGAAGCTGGATCCCCCCCCCGACGGGACGCCCTTCGCTAAGGCCAATGGGCGCCTGCAGCTGTGGCTGCCGCGGCCGCAGTGTCACCATGAGGAGCAGCCGCCGCCACGCAGGCAGGCTCGATTCCGCCGGGTGGGTGACGGCGGCTGGACGCAGGTGAGGGGACCAAGGACACCCCCCGGCCACCACATCCCCCGCACCTGGGTCAGTGCCACCATCACCCGGTGACCGGTCCCACCGTTCTCTCTCCAGGTGACGTGTGAGACAGGGAAGGGTGTGGATGGAGAGGATGACCCAGGTCTGTTTCACCCCATGGGATGCTGGGGGTCAGGGTGGGGGGACAAACACAGCCTGGGGGGGGGTCTCCTCACCACCGCTGACCCGGTGTGCTGCGAGCTGGGGGGAACCGCTGCCTTTGAGGTGCAGCTCCGGCACAGGACGCAGCACTGGAGCAGCCACTGGAGTGACTGGAGCGCATCCATCTTCATCCCCGAGGGTGAGCGCGACGCCAGGAGGGACCCCACGTCCCTGCACCTGGCCGGCACACACCTGGCGTGAGCACATCGCTCCTCCCACAGAGATCCTGGAGAGCCCTAAGTTGAACTTCAACCTGGGACAACTCGGGAGAAATGGGCAGAGGCTGCTGCAGCTGGGCTGGCAGGTAGGGCAGGCGGGTGCGCTGCTGGGACGGCCCCGTGCACTCTGGGCACCCCAAGGCATTGCCACCGCCGTCCCCACGCAGCGCGCCCGAGAGGCACAGGGGGAAGTCACCTACACGCTGCGTGCCCGCATGCCGGCGTGCGGCTGTGCCGAGGAGGAAGAGGTGGTGCTGGGGCCGGAGGAGACAGAATACAACCTCACACTCTGCGGGGCCGCGTACGACATCATGCTGACAGCCACCAACGCTGCCGGAACCAGCCCTGCGTGGCGGCTGCATGTGCTGGCGGAGCAGGACACAGGTAGCCAAAAGGGCCACAGAAAGGACGAGGCTCCTTGGCCCAGCACCACCCTCACCTCTCCTCTCCCTGTGTTTTGCCACAGAGCTCAGCTTCCAGGACATCAGCTCGGTGGGCGGCACGGTGACGGCGCGCTGGGAGGCGCTGACCCACGGCTTCACCTTCTGCTCCGAACGGCAGCGGGTGCCAGGAACCCCACAGCCAGGGCACTGCGTGCAGGGGGAGTTCCTCGCGCACAGCTCCCAGGAGCAGACAGGCACGGCAGCTCCCCGAGCCCCGCGCCCTCCCGCTGGCTGCAGCCACGCGGTGACGGTGCTGCTCCCCATGCAGGGCCGCTGGAAGCGCCGGCGTGTTACTGGCTCGCCGTGCACGGCCGCAGCGTGGAGCAGGACTGGGCCACCTTCGCTCAGCAGCATCACTTTGTCGGCAACAGTACGTAGGGACCGGGGACATCACAACCCCCAGTGCGGCACAGAGGGCCGGACGGACCCTCAACGGCCGCTCCCACCCCGTGCAGCCTCTTTGGCCGCCTCTGTCCGCATCAACGCCAGCGCCGATGCCGCCGTGCTGCGCTGGGAGCCGTCCCCGCGCGCCGCCTGCCCCGGGGCGCTGCTGGGGTACCACGTGTGCCACGCGGCCGAAGGGGACAACGTGACACGTGAGTGGTGGCATCACCGCCGGGACAAGATGGGGGACAGCGGGAGGGGGGCTCTGGGCGCTGCTGCCCGCGCGCTGTCACTTACAGATGGTGAAGTGAACGCGTCGGCATCGCACTACGCACTGCGAGACCTGAAACCGGGCACCGCCTACAGGGTGGGCATCCAGGAGATGGCAGCGGGTGGCGGGGGCACCTGCAGCGCCCGGTGGCACTTCCAGACCACGGCACCGGGTAACGGCGGGACACCTCCTCCTTTTCTCACGGAGACCCTCCTGTGTCCCATTGGGCACAGGGAGGGGGCGTGGGGCCGGGATGTCACATCACCCAGGGGTATTCATCTCCAGGTGTCGGGGCAGCGGTGTGGAGCTCCAACCTGAAGTATCTGGGCATCTCACTGGGGCTCCCTGCCGCCGCCCTCATCTACCAGCTGAGCAAGAAGAGGTGAGAAAAGGCAGCACTACGGTCCTGCTGTGCCCCCTCTCCCCCTGCATTGACCCCACCGACTTCCCCTCAGGCTCCACGGGATGCTCTTCCCTCCCCTGCCCAAGCCTACGGGCAGTGAAGCGCTTCGGTTCTCAGCCAGCGAGATGAGCCAGGTGAGCTGCAACGTGCACCCTGGGATGAGCCGTGTGGCCGAGACCTCCCAGCACAGCGTTCCTTCTCCCCAACAGGACAAGCCCTGGAAAAGCTTCGTGGAGCCCTCAGAGCAGCTCAGCCCTGGGGAGCTGCTGGTGATGGAGCTGAGCTCTGAAAAGGAGGCGGCCACCAGCACACAGCCCCACACACCACAGCTCAGCTCCAAAGAACCAACAGAGCTACTGCAGCCATGCTGCGAGATGGAGCTGCCCTTCGCATACCGGCGGCAGGAGGTGCCAGACCCAGAGCCAGCAGGGTCAGGGGGGGTCCCCACCTGCGGCCCCACAGCTGCAGAGGAGGGGGGTGTGGGCAGCTGGGGGCTGAGCCAGGCGCTGGTGCCTCTTGTGCTGCTCAAACCCATCACCCCACAGGACCAGGAGGATGTGGGGCTGCTGCAGGACAAGGTGGTGCCTTAGTGACCCCAGGGATAGGGGACAAGTGGGTCCCGCAGGCAGCGAGGGGGTGATGCTGAGGGTCCGGGAGGGCTGATGCTGAGCATCCAGGTGGGGTGCTGAGTGCCCTCCCCAAGGCACGGCCCCGTGGGCGCTTTCCTGGGGGGTTTCTGATTTCCAGGAGCACCTCTGCACTGCACAGGGCTAGGACCCAGCGAGGCCCGAAATAATGAGGGCAGGGGGCTGCGGGCTCAGCTCCCCGTGTGGGGGTAGGGATGTTTCCTTGGACATAAGGAATCTGCTTTGGGAGCACATCAGAGAGTGAACACTGCATCCCTGTCCCTGTGGGATGGGGGCACAGCCAGCCCCAGCGCCGAGCACCGAAATACCAGGGTGTAAAAGTAAAGAAAAACCAAACAGCGGCGCTCCCATGTTCTCCTTGTCCCACCCGGGTCAGGGGAACCCCGGGATTTGGTGCCGGGACCCCGAGCAGTGTGGTCGGACACGTGGGGCTGCGGGGGCTGCGGGGCTGCGCTGTGCGCCGTATCTGGGGCAGAACCCTTCGGCAGCGGTTTGCGGTTCGTCTGCCCCACACCGGGAGCGGAGGCGGGCACCGGTGTGTGCTGAGAGTGCAAAAATTAACGCTGAGAAAACAGGAACGGGGTTAAGAGGCAGAGGGAGATGTGGGGAGAGGCGGCGTCGCCCCGCTCCGCTACGCGAGAGAATTCTCCCCACTTCGGCTCCTGCTCGGAGGACCCCGGGGTGCGGAGGTCACCGCGTTTCGGGGCGCTCCGTCGTGTCCGGCGTCACCGCGTCGGAGCCGGCAGCGGACCACGAGGTGGCACCAGCCCCGCGTTCCCCTCGGGCAGCTGCGCTCCGCCGTCCTCGCGCAAACCGAGCCCAACCGAGCCCCCACCGCCCACGCCCCAACCCCGCGCGGTGACCGGGCAGCGCATCCCCGCAGCGCAGCGCCGACCCTTCCCCGGCCCTAACGCAGCGCGGCAGCCCCTCTCCTTCCTCTCCAAACACAAAGCGCTGGGGTTGGGGAGGAGGACGGGCGGCCCGCAGCTTCCCGTCCCCCACGGCGCTTCATTTTAGGGCTTTGGTTGCGATGGACCCAACTCACAGCGCTCCCCGCCGCTCGCAGGGGAAGTGCTGCGTTACGGGTGCGCAGCGCTCGGGTTGCAGCCCGGCCCCTGTTTAGAGCCCAACTTTTAGGGTCACGGCTCGGGCCGAGCACATGGCGCGGCACGGGGCCAGGACACGGGCACCGCGGTCCCGACGGTGGCTGTGGCAGGACAGCAAGTCCCCGCCACCGCCTGAAAAACACCCCGGGGGGGGGGGAGGGGGTCCTCACCGTGCCCGCGGGGTCACCATCCCATCGCGTCCCTTTGGGGACAGCCCCGTCCCCAGCGGCACGGCAACCCCGTGAGCCCACAGAGCCCGCAGGCACAGCGCTGGGGAAAATTAATGAAGCCTCGTGTGATGCCAATTAGCACGAATGAGCGGCTCAGGGTTCCCTAATGAGTTTAAATGGCACAAAACTATTTTCCAAAGGAGTTTCCGGGAGCGGCCGTGACCTGAGGACGGCCACGGGAACGCGACAGGGACGGGGTCGGCTGCAAGGACACGGCATTGGCCACCCCGACCCGGACACACTGCGGAGCATCGGCCACGTGCGGGCTGAGAACGAGCAGCTCATCACACGGGAGCGTGGGGCTCCTCCCGGGTGGATGAGGAGCAAAAATCATCCCTCAGGAATGGGGAAAACCCCATAGGAACGGGGAAAAAGCGCAGCCCGACGAATCAGCCCCAAGGGCGCCCCAAAGCCGCGACCGTCCCCCGCGCTGGGGCGGAGATTTTCCTTCTCGGAACGGAGCCGAGGACCCCGCGGCCCCGTACACCGAGTGCCCAGCCACCCCGACCCGCGCTAATTCCGGCCCCGCCGCCGTTATTTTTGGAGGAGGTCACCCGACGCGGCGCGGCCGTACCTCGCTGCGCTATTCCTGGTCCCGGCCGTGGGAGCCCCGCACATCCCCGCTCCCAGCGCTGCCCCAGAGCGGAGCCCCGCCCGCACTCGCGGGGGCTGCTTTTCCCATCCCCCCCTCCCCCATCCCCGGGTCATTGCAGCCCCCACTACGGCACCGAGCTGACGGACGGGGCAAACCTTGCAGCTCCGGAACTGCACCCCCCCGCTAAAAAAAAACCCTCGTGGGGTCCCCCCACCCCAAAACTCCCCCAGGCGATGCCGTGCACAGCCCGGGCTGCAGCTGGGAGGGGAAGCGGCCGCGCGCTGTGGTTTTGCAGCTCCGGGTTTTTCTGCGCTGCATTTCGCAACCGCCGCCGCGCGACGACAGCAGCAGCGGCTCCGCTCTTTGCACACACACACACACACACACACACACACACACACACACACACACACACACACACACACTCACACTCACACGCTGCGCAGCGCTGCTGTTTTCTCGCGCTCACTCCTCAGGGTGAGGTTTTTCCTTTGCCGTGAGCGTTATTTCCAGAACCGAATGGAAAGCGGCTCCGAGCGGGGGCACAACGCGGGGGCACAACGGGGCGTCCCAGCGCTCCCCTCGCGCGGAGCTGCCCCACTCCCCGTGGGTCTCTGGGTTCACGGCTGCGCTTTGGGGGCGGTCAGGGCCGGGGGGGCCGCGCGGTGCCCGGAGCTTTGCGGGCTTTGGCAGCAGCGAAGCGGAACAGGTGCCCTGAAAGCGGCCAACGCGAGGGCGGACGGAGCCGCGCTGAGGCCAGGGGCGGTGCGGGACGCCGCAAACAGCGCCGGGTTGGGCAGCAAACACTCAGCGGGTGCACGGCGCTGAGCCCGCAGCAAACGGCCCGGCGGGTCCTGCCCTGCCCGGGGGATGCTCCTCCCCATCGCTCTCTCTGTTTTTCGCCCCGGGAACCACAGGGAAGCGGAGCGAACCGCGCTGCCGCCGGCCCCAACCGGCCCGGCCCGGCCCCGACGGGACGGCTGCATCACACGGCAGCTTATCAGGAAAGTCCCCTCCCTCGGCGCCCTGTAAACCCTCCGCCATAACAGCAGCGAGGGTCACGCTTGCTAGCGAGCCGGGCAGCGCCCGCGGGTTCCCCGGGATCGGGGGGTAACCGTGGGCTGCGGGGGGGCCGAGGGGCTCACTGGGACCGATCCCCCCCGGCCCTGCCGTCCATCGCCGGAGCAGCGCAGCTCTTTGCTGGGAGTCACAGCCCCACGGGGACAGGGGCCGCGCGGTGACAGCCCCCGCTTCTCACCCGCGCGGGCCCCCGGCTCCGTTCCCCGACGTCCTTCAGAGCTACAAACCGAACTGCGAGAGCCGGCTCCGAGCTGCGGCGGGGCCGGGGGAGGGCACAGCGCGGGGCATCGATGGGGGCTTCGTGCAGAGGGGGACCCCCGGTAGCCGGGTCACCACGTGTCACACCCCGGGTACGGGCCCGGGGTTCCCGCGCCGCCCCCAACGCGTGCTGCCTTCAGGTGACCGCGCGGTTTCTCCTTCGTGGTGCTGTTGTTGTTGTTGTCACTGTTTTTCTGGACCTGGCCCTCCACCGAGAAGAGCCAAAATATTTGTCCCCGTGTTTGTGCCCGCAGGGAGAGCTCCGGGGACGCCTCGGGACGGGGGGGGGGGAGGGGAGGGGGTGTCCTCTCCACCACCCACAGCCCCGGCCCCGCAGATGCTGTTTACCCATAGACATGTTTGTGAGCCACGTGCGGCCGCTTCCTCACTCCGAAATCATTGGACAAAAGTCAAAAGCCGTAAAAATTTTCCACTGTCCGAGGAAGGCAGCAACCAGCGGGCGCGGGGCCGCGGCGCTGCAGCGGGGGCTGCGTTCCTCCCGGAGCACGACGCACGGTGCAGAGCAGCAGGCCCTCCGTGGCGCTGCGGCCGCGTGGCACGTGCTGTGTGTCCGACCGTCCATCTGTCCGCTCCAGGCCTCCCTCTGGAGGTACCAGGGGGGGCGGTCCCATTGCTGGCCCCCTATCTTCCCGACTCGCACCCCCCGAGCACCCATCAGTGCCCCGGGGATCAAACCCAGCCGTACCCCAGCTGCGGGACCCCATTCCCACTGGAGCTCCCACCACGTGGCCCCCAGCGCTCGCAGCTGGAGGTGGCGGAGCAGGAGCTGTTTTCCCGGAGCTGGACGGGTGCCCGCGCTGTTAATCCGCAGCCCTCGCACATTCTGTCCTCGTCAGCGCCGCCAGCGCGGGGGGGGGGGGGTGGGGAGCATCCACCCCGGGAAGGACGCGGTGGCTCAGGGCCACCCATGGGTGTACAGGGTGCCGTGGCCTTCTGCAAGGGGCACTGGAGCAGAGCAGGGACGCAGCAGACAGACAGACACAGCACCAGGGAGGCTCTGGGCTGCAGGATGAGGACTTGAGAGCTGAGGGCTGCAGAGCACCGTGTGCCAGCCCTGTCCCTGGGGGTATTTTTAGCCCCTCCAGGGCTGGAACCCAGGGCTTTACAAGAAAGCCCTGAGGCTGTTACAAGAAGCGCTGCTGGAAAGATGCCTCGGGGGAGCAGCAGAGCACCAGGGGTGTGCATCTGCAACAACATCGCCGTGAAGCATCCCCGTCCTTGCCCCAAGGGGGGCAGCTGAGCGAAGGCAGGTTTGGGTAAGGGTGCATGGAGCACCCGTGGGTCCTGCGTGGCAGCGCTGCTGCCTCTGGGCACGGGGTGAAGCTCTGAATGCTGAGCAAGGAGAAAAGCGAGAAAGGAAATGAAAACCCAAACAAACAGAAGAAAAACACATAAAGAAGAAAAACACAAAACAAAACGAGAAAAACAAAAAGTAAAACAAGAAAGAAGAAAAACAAACAAAGAAACCGGGGAGGGAAAGTCGCATTCCAGCAGCGCAGCCCTGGAGGACACCACAGACCCCAGCCCCATTTCAGACCCTCTGAGATCTGCTGTGCTCAGCAGACGTGGGGTGCAGGAGTGCAGCAAACCCACAGCTCACTGCGAGCGCAGCGGGCGGAGGGGCTGCGCAATGGGGAACGTCAGCGCAGGGGAACCCAGCGGGAGTGCTCATGGTGCTGCCATGGGGGTGGAAGGGGACGAGGCCACGTGGAGCAGTGGCACGTAGCAGAGCAGCGCTCTGCACACCCCCCGGGCCCAGCAGCCCCCAGCAGCACGGCGCTGTGGACCCAGGGGTGCAGCAGAAGGGAGCCAGGCACCCTGGGGAGACGCGGCGTGGAGCAGAACTGCTGCTCTGCTGCACTGTCCTGGCGGCCACGTGAGCTCTGGGAAAGGGGAAGCGGCACTGGGGCACAGGTCCAGTGTGACTGAAACAAGTCTCATGTGCAAAAGTCGAGAGCAGCAGCTGGTTTAAAGGAATTTATTTCAGAGAAATTGCCCAAACTGAAGTCATAAGAAAAGAGTAACGTCAGAGACAAAGAGTGGTCGGTACAAAAGTGGTCACTGATACAAACAATAGAAAATCCTCTGAGCAATGCCCAGCACCGGGGCTGGGGCTCTGCGCAGGGGTTGGGGGGGAATGCACAGTCTCTGGTGGTGGCTCTGGAGGACCCGCTCCGGCTTTGCCTCTCGTTTCCTTGGCCAGCAGAGCACTGCGAGGGGCCACGTCTGTGCCACCACGCAGGAACAGCACCAAAACACCACCACAGATCCCTGCTGCTTCGAGAGTGACGCTGTCCCGGTGTCCTCTGCCCCACTGTTGTCCATGGGGGGCTCTGCAGCCCCAGCCCAGCGGCTCCAGCCACCCCTGCAGCACCGCCCGGCTCGTGGCCGTGTTCACCAGCAGCAAAATCCGCCTCACCCGGCCAGCTATCTTCTTAGCAAACTGCAGAGCTGGAGAAGCGACTGCAGGAGTAGAGCTGCACCCGCGGCACCGTGGGGTCCACACCCAGCACAGGACTCAAATATTCTCTGGTATCCCTGGAACACCTCCGAGCTCCCACTTTCCACGGCAGGAGGTGCTGGAGCACAGGTACAGGAGCATCGTCCCAGCTCCATCCGAACCCCAAATCCTGGGGCGGTTCCAGCCCTCCGTGCCCCACAGGGCAGCGCCCGCGGCGGGGGCTCAGTGCTCTCACGGCTGCCACGTGCCCACCGTGGGCACGCTGACTGCACCCAATGGTCACGATGCCGTCAGCACCTCTCAGCAGGTCATGCAGCGCGGGCGGATGCCGTCTGAGGGCGGGTTCGGGTCAATCTGCAATGCCAAACCCAGGGTCAGGACCAAGGTCAGCGGGTGCATCACCCCAGACCGCCCGCACCCACCCGCAGGGTTCCTCACCTCCGAGTAGAGCGGAGGGGGTCGGAAGCGGAACTCTTGGATGTAGGCGAAGAAGGGCCCCTCCAGCACGGCCCCGAGCTCGCTGCGGCACGGCGGGGCCAGGCTCTGCTCGGCCACGGGGCTGGGCACCACCGCTGAGTACTCGGGGGGGGCTAAAGAGAAGAAGGAAAGGCATCAAGGAACAGGGAACGTGCGGGTGAAGAGGCTTCAAACGTGCTACTCCCCGACCTGTCGAGGCCGAGGATGGGCTCTGCCCCTTCGCTCACCCTCGGGCTGCTCGGGGATGCTGCTCAGCCAGTCCAGGGTGACGCTGTACTGGCTGCTGACGCTGGACGTGCGGCTGCCGAACGGATGCAGCGGGATGGTCCCGATGACGAGCGGCAGCTCCAGGAGCAGCTTGGATGTGCCGGGAATATCCACACAGACCTGCAGAGAGCGGGGAAACTCAACTGTTGCTGTTACCCCCGCCCAGAGGGGGCAGAGATTTCCCCCGGAGCACTGGGTGAAGGAAAGAAGGGAATTCTTGCAGTGGGATGTGTGGGGAGACGCTCAGCACGAGACGTCACACAGAGCTCCAGCCCCGAGGAGCACAGCTCCGGGAGATGGGAAACCCAACGGAGAGCTGAGCCCCGCACAGCCCTCACCTTCAGGGAATACTCCACTTGGATGATGCGGCAGTGCAGGATGGACGGCCCCACCGGAGGGATCTTCAGCGCCCGCCCGTGCCACACCTCGCGCTTCCCCGCGGCGATGGAGTCCCCGACGATGCTGGTCACCACTGACTTCTTCTGCTTCTTGGTGCCCCGAGCGATGAAGGTCTGAGTCTGGATGATGGCCGCCTTGGGCACCACCGCCCGGTTGGTGCAGTTGTCAATCTCCGCAAAGATAGGGATGACCTCACCTGCCAAACGGACGCACATGTTGGAGACGGAGCCCAGTCCAGCCCCGAGGGATTCCTGCACGGGGTCACCGGGGTTCATCTGCCCGCCGGCACGGCGGGGACGAGCAGGTGACCCCACGTCCCCTCCCGCCGAGGTTCACCCCGGGTGCTCACCGGGGGTGTAGCCTTTGCGGTCGATCTTGGCAGTCACAGAGACCTGGCCGCGATTGCAGTACCAGGCGCGAGCGAGTTTCTCCTTAGCACCCGCCTGGGGAGCCTGGAAGAAGGGACGCACGGAGGCTGCTTAGAAAGGAACCAGAAAACCACGCAAGCACCTCCCCGGCACCGCCAACCCGCGGGGGAGCAGCACCGGTTCCTAGGAACCTTATGCAAGATGCTGCTGCACTGCATTAAAGCTCCCAGAAAGCAGGAGGTGCAGGCGGCCTCTGCGCTCCTCGGGCCCGTCCCCGCCGCGTGGCGCACACCCGACATCGGGCACCGGGCGCTCACCAGCAGCGCGGGCGTGTTGATGTCGATGGGTTCGATGACGGTGAACTCCTTCTTCACCTTTTTCACCGTGGCCCAGGGCCGGTGCAGCTTGGCCTTCACCCAGTAGCGCACGCTGCCGTGTTTGCCCTCGAACGACGTCGCCAGGGTCCTGCGAGCGAGAAGTGAGCGATGCGAGGGCTCCGCTGCAGCCGGTGGCGGAGGTGCCGTGCCCAGCCTGGTGCACCCAGCCGTGGCTCTTCCCCTTTGCATTAAGGAAACCCAAACTGTGAACTTACTCCGGGAGCTGGAAGGTGAAGGGGAACTCGTGCCTCCCCGCCTGCAGGACGGTGACTTCGCCATTATCTGTGGGCAGAGCAGATGGAGGGCGGTTATCTCCCACCTGCGGGGCTCTGTGTGGGGCAGGTGGGGACGAAGCACGCGACGGCGATGGGATCTCTCTGCCGGGACCATGCTGCAGCAGCACGGCACCGCCGCGCCCCGAGCCCCGCTGTCCCCACGCCCCGCGC
>NC_034435.1:4100260-4139683 GCF_002078875.1 Numida meleagris
GGGCTGCCTCGGACCGGGAGAGGTCGCGTTCCCCCAGGGTCGGTGCTGGTCGCCGCGCGGCCCCTGGCCCCGCTCAGCCCCGTGGCGGCGCGGTGGGGTGGGCTCAGGGCTGAGCCCCGCGGGGACCCCACGGGAAGGGGGGGGTGCGCGCCCCAGGGATGAGCCCCTGGGGCCGGGCGGTGCCCCCCGCCGGGATCCCGGCCCCGCGCCCGCAGCGCTGCTCGTGCGGGGACCCCGCGCCCTTCCCGGAGCCGTTCCCAGGATCGGAGCCGGCTGCGACCGGATCGCGGCGCTGGGCTGGGCCAAGTGGTGATGCGGGGAAGGCTGCTCGGGGACGCGGCTCCGCTTATTTCTAAGAAATGAAGAACTGGCTCCCGTTCAGCTTGTGCAATTACGCGGTGAGCAATGCATCCTCCGTGGGCTTTTTAACCAGGCGGGTGCCGGTTCTCTGCAGCCCTGCGCTGCGTTTGTGGCGAATCGCGCCCGCGGGGCCTCGCTCTGCGCCCAGCATCGCTGCTGTGCAGCTGGGGGTCCGCAGCGCGAGGAAGGAGCCGTGTTTCATTGCATGTGGCCGCTTGCTGCCCTGAGCAAATATGAATCATAGCAAACACTGCGAAGGGAGCGCGGCAGCAGTGGGAAGGAGGAAGCGAGGCATGTCCTGGCATGAGCCGGGCTCTGGGAAGGCTCCGGGCAGCCCCCGCTGTGACTCAGCCTCACCCACGGCAGCAGCCCCCTCCCGCTCCCTGTGCCGTGGGGACCCACAGGGCTCTGCGTCCCCGGGACCTCCCTGACAATCTCCCGGGAGCCAGAACCCGACACAAGGCCGGGCCAGCTGCAGCCAGCCCTGGCCTCAGCCACAAGCACAGAGCCGGCTGCAGCCCCCCCGGCTGGCACAGAAGGGTCCCTGCTCACAGAGCGCTGTGGGACCCCCCCCAGCATCCCGTGCGGACGCATCCAGGGCCTCGCCTTTGCCCATGAAACCCTGTTGTCCCCTCTTTTTCCGCCCCCCGTTGGCACGCTGGGTGTGATGGCCCTGGACACCCTTCTCCATGGTTTCTGCTGTCTGGGAGCGCAGCACGCCGGTCCCACGCTCACCACCCTGCCAGGGAGCTGCAGATAAACCCAGCGGGCTCAGCACAGCACGTTATCTCCTCCCGGCTCCCTGCTCGGTGCCGCTGCGTTGCCATGACAAACGCCGCGTTTCCCAAACACGGCCCAACTCATCGGGAAGCGACGAGGGAGCAGTCACGGGAGCCCTGGGTGGCAGCACGATTCCCCCAGGCTGCTGCTGGTGGGGGGGGCACGGAGCAGGACCCGGCAGGACGGACACGTGGGAGCGGTTCTGGCTGCAGAGCAGCGCTTCTCCCAGCCCACAGCGCTCCTGCGATCACAGACCCGTGTCCCCCTCACACAGCAGAGAAGGAAGCGGCGTGCAGGCGATGTAATGACGCCCACAGGGCTCCCTGCTGCCTGCACAGCTGGCAGCTCCATGGCTGAGAGCCCTCCTCCAGGCGGCCCCAGGGGTCGGGCAGCAGCCAGGCACACCAGCGGAACCCAAATGTACTCACAGCAGCTTGTGGCTTCCCTACAGGCATTCACTGTGGGGATAGCAGGGAACAAAGCTCACCCTATGACCTTACAGCTAACGCAGCCACCATCTGAGCACCGCGGTGACCAAACACGCGGGATCTTTTCTGCTGGAGCTCAGGGCCGGGGCTTCTCCCACATCCTGAGTTGTTACTGGGATGCCTAACACACCTACAGCTGCCACGGGGCCATCCGTAGGCACAGCACAGAAGGGCCGCTGCCAAAAAGACAGAAACTCCAGAGTAACGTAGATGTTCTGAGCATGGTGGTAAGGTACGGACCCCTCGAAAAAGAGAGCGTGACCTACAGTGCGGGCTAGAGACAAGACCAGCTGCAGGCAGGCAGCTTCCATCGCTCTGCATCGGCAGCGAGGCACTGCCTCCGGGTGCCCTCATGGATTTCAGAATCAGGGAAACCCTATGGCAGCAACGACCGCGGCTGCAGCGGTATCATTGTGGGGGAGGATGGAAGACGTGCACTTCTGTGAGGCAGAGTTAATGAGCAGGTAGACAGCTGGCATGTCCCATGTCACTTGGCTCTGGATCCTTTCATCCCAACTACACAGATAACTCAAGTGCCTTGTCCTCATCCAGCAGATCCAAGCAACACGCCAGCTGGGCATGTGGTTCCAGCATCAGAAAACTGAAAACAAATATTTACCGAGCTCCTAAGTGCTCTTTCCACACTTGCGAACAGACCCTGTATTTGCACTTCCCTGCACAAACAGAACAAAAGCCACAAGCCTTTCGTGCTCACCAGCCCCAAGCCTGCAGGCAGCCCCACAGAAACCAGCTGTGGAGAAAACCTCGGCAGAGGTCAAGGGGGAGAACCCCGCTTGCAGGTGGCACCGGCGCTTGGAGGGCAGAGATCTGCCCAGAGCGGGGGGGCCTGCAGCCCACAGGGTCCCAACCCACCACCCAGCAGCACAGAGCCACTCCCCAGCCCCAGCCTTACCTGGGATGAGCTGGCAGCGGCGGTACAGGAAGGTCTGGAAGGCGGTGTAGTCGTGGTAGACGATGTTGAGCCCCACGCTGCGGCTCTCCAACCAGTGCACAATCGCACGCCCGCGAGCGCAAACCTCCAGCGCCCGCAGGCGCAGCGTGCCACGCAGCTCCAGCCGCACGCGGCCGTGCAGCAGCTCCCCGCTGCCGTAGGCACCCCACCCTCGCCCGTCCTCCAGCTCCACCACCAGGCTCCGCACGCGCCCCGGGGGCTGCATTGCTGCTGGCCCGCTTATGCCTGCGGCTCCTGAGCCAAGCGAGACGTGCAGCCCCCCCAGGGGAGGGAAGGAAGAGCAAAGGCTGCACCGAAATCCCCTTTTCGTCCCTGGCCCGAGCTAGCCCAGCCCTGCAGCCCCCCCAGGTGGGACTGAGACCTTGCTTTGTGGTGACGCTTTAGTGTTGACCTTGTGTGTGAAGCCGATGCGGTGCCGAGGAGGGGCCCGGGGAGGCCGGTGGCAGCGCTTTTAAACCGGAGAAGGAACGTCACTTGGTCTTATCTCTGAGTCGCAGACACTGCTGATGTGCCACGGGTACGTGCTGGTGGCTCCGTCCGCAGGGAGGGGTGTTGTGCAGCCTTCAGGTCACGCGGTCTGCTTGGCCTTCCCAACTCAGGCAGTCCTGAGGCATTTCAGTAAGCGGCTGGAGAGGGGTTTAGAAAGCAAAGACCCTTTCCCCAAAAGCCAGCTGGACTTTCTGTGTCTGAAATTGCTTCAAGATCTACATGAAAAGAAAGTGAACGACCGCAGCCCACCCCCAGCAGCAGCTCACCACCAAAAGCTGGTGCTCAGCATTTAACCCCGGGGAACAGCAGCTGTTTCTGCAGTAGCACAGCAGGTAGCAGTGCCAACTTATGGTCACGTAAAAATATGGGGCAGGCCTACAGTGTGCGCAAGTCCCTGTTACTACACCCAGTGAAGCAATCGACACTTTTGAATCTCGGTGTTTGCAACATGCCAGCAAATAACACTGCGTGAAGCAGCTGCGGGAATCTGCACGGCTCGAATACACAGCTTCTTTCAAATACACGTGGAGCAAAGAACATCCCTTTCCCAAGAGATGTAATGTCAAATCTCCAGAGGAAAGCAGAGGGAGTTTGTGGGCCTAGCCACTGCTCACACACAGACTGCAGCAACTGGGAACGAGTTAGCAAGCCCTGTTCTAATACTGCAGTGCTGGCTCACAGCACATGTGAATCAGATCCATCTGCACCAAAAGGCTGAGAAGAGCTTGTGAAGTGGCAGCTGTGACGAGGCAGCAGCTGGCCCTGCTCACTTGGCCTCCCTTTAAAATACCTACATCCCCAACAGAGTTAGTGCAAGCTCAGCATTCAGGAAATCCACAGGAGTTATCAACTCAACAGAAATACTCTGCTTGTTGCTAGGAAAACAGCCCCACTCATCGTAAGCTGGGGAGGGCTGCTTCTCTGCCCTACTGTTCACTGACCTTTGCTTTCAGGCCTTGACACTAAAATCCAAACAGATAACACGGGAATATTCCAGCCCACACACAGCCCTGACAGTGCTTCTGATCTCTCACCCTTCCCCTGAGCTTCCCCCACCATGCCTGCTCCCTCCTGCCCCTGCACCCGCCTGGAGGACCCTGTGTGGATCTTGCGACTCCAGAGACAGATGTCACCCATGTCTTTGGGCTGATGCCCCGGTGTTTATTGCTGTCACAACGCTTCATGTCCTCGTTCAACTCTTGAAGTAAATGTTCCCTGTAATAACACACAGCTGGGCCAAGAGCAGGGCCAGAACGGAAGCAGCAGAACAGCTGGGTGACACACCACACAGAGGCAGTCGGCACTGCAGGAAGTTCTGGGCAAGCAGGGGAACAGGGGGAGCATCACGGTGTGCAGAGCACCTTTCTCTGGGAGCAGTATTCCTTCAGGGTCCCCAGTGGGACACAGCTCACTTGGCAGTTTGCTGCCTGGATTTCTGCTGTGTCTCTGTACTTGGGTGTGAACTCATCCTTCTGCTCAGTACTGAAGAGGTCCTGCACCTTCCAGGGCAGCACCAGGTGGGAGCGTTTCATCTGAGGAGAGAGAACAGCACATGGGTATGGGTGGTAACGTGGACTGAATGGGGTGGTTACAGCTTTGCTTTGCATAATCCCTCTTCCCAAACCTGCCCACGGTAAATGCCAGCCTGTTAATGCTGTACCTGCTGTAGCATGTCTTCAGAGAGTCGTTGCTTCTGCTGTCTGTGTGGGACCAGTGTAGCCCGTGTGGTTGTGACAGGACTTTCATCTGCTCGCAGAGTGCAGTAAAAAGATAATTCAAGCCAGTAAATTGGGAGGCAACATCAGAAAAGCTTTGCAGTTTGACTTGCAGTCACAGATCTGCACACATTTCCATTTAATGAGAGGTAAAGACAGACTTCGCAGTCAGCACTTCAGTGAAAACCTTTGCCCAGCAAACAGCTGCAGTCTGACAATTCTCAGTGAGGAGGTAGATGAAGAAATTCACATGGAAGACAGGAACATCATTCCATATACTAGGCATGAAGCCAATGAAAAGAGCAATTTCAACTGTTATCTGCTTCACATCTAAAACAAATGGCTTAAAAACAGATATGCAGGGTGAAGAGACCTCTCTCAAATGCAGACTATCGGCCACCAGAAACAGGAGCAGTGCCAGAGGAGGATTTTAATGCCTCCCACGACCAGCTCAAACCGCATCTCTTCCTGAGGTTGCAAAAGCACAGCTTTTTATTCAAATCCTTTCTTGCCTCCCCCAAATACAAATGTAAAGTAAATTCAGAAAACAAATATAGCAAGGGAGAAAGGTCAAGCCACTGGTTTGTGTCCCAGAAAGCATTCATGTCACCACCCAAACATGCTAACAATTACTACACAATAGCAGTGAGTTACTATAGCTCGCACAGGCATCAAAGTGACAAATAAGTGAGATGTCACCTGGGGAGGTGGAAGTGCCTGAGATGAGCAGTCACTCTGTGTAGCAGGAGGCAAGGGGCTGAGCATGGCTGTCCTGCCTGATTTCAAAGTAATGGCTTCGTTTCACTAACGACACTGAAGCTGCAGCCATGCCTTCCTGCCACCTCCAACCCAAGATATCTGAGCTGCTTCCCTTCCCAGAGCACCAGGCATTGCTTTTTCTAGCACAGACCCAGGAGAGCTACACCGGCTCCATCCAGCACCAGGACAGTCTGAGTAACTTGGCCTTACTGTAGTAGTTGAAGGGGAGGTGGCTGTCACGGTGGCTCTTGCTGTCTCCGGTCACCTTCTGGGTCTGGTGTGGTGGCTGGTAGTCTGACTGCTGCGTTGTGCTGAAGAAACAGGAACCTGAACGGTCATCTCCTAAGCAGACATTGCTTTGATATTTCTGCAGTAGCAAGTCAGGCTTCGGTGAGAAGTTCCACCTGCCAGTCTACGGAACACAGCAGCTGGCTTTAACGGAAGTAGGCTGGAGCTGGGAAAGGTGCCCTGTTTCACATCACAGCCCCACGCAGCTCAGTGTCTCGCATTGCCAGCCAGCGTGGAAAGGGGAGAATGAATGACGCTGGCCTAAGGAAGTGCTAGAACAGTGTGCTTAAAAGAGGAGAGGCTGTCCACCAGAGAAACCCCCACACAGCAAGGATGGGAACAGACCTCTGGGTAGGAGAACTGTGTCGTGGCAACTCTTGCCAGTGCACGATTTCTCTCAGGGTCTTCATCACCTCTGGGGATGGATGAAAAGTTTTTGTTCAGGCAGGCAATAGCTACAGGCTCTGGCAAAGGCAAGAGTGAAGGATGTCAGAGCACCCCAGATGCTGAACACTGTAGAGCTACAGCAGCTTCTTCACATGCAATAGAGCACAGGAATGAATACAGCTGTTTAACCTGCCAGGGATGAAACTGAACCTCACTGTGAGGATACTGGTACTGAGCATATCAAAACAATAAAACATTAAAAATAAAAATTTGTATACATACGATAGTCATGTATGATATCTTTTATCTATATTATTAAGGTCAAGTGATAAAAAACACTGCTCAGCTGGTTATAAGCCTTAGCAGTGGTCTGTACGTTGTCTCTGTGTCACAGACTTACGCTACCTGCATTATGTACTGGAAAGAGCTCTGACATTGAGGTGGAGAATCTGGTGCGACCATCCCCTAGCTGCACGTTTGTGTGGTGGATCTGGAAGGCGGCACGTTCCTTGTCATAGAATCTGCAAGATATCAGATATGAGCTGCTTAAATACCAATGCCTATCAGAAAGAGCAGCTCCTGGGGATGCTCGTCAGGCTATCCTGCTGAATACCTGTGCTTCCTTTTGTCTGGGGCAGTGTAGGCATATTTTTGCTCACTCGTAGATCCGCTGCTTCTGGGATCCCCAAATTTAATACAAGACTTGTGCTGAAGGGAAGCCAAGAGAGCTATAAAACTGCTACTTAAAGCACAATCCCTTTGTTTCCCACCTCTGTCTTTCCATCCACTGGTTTTTCACTTGCACAGATCGTGCCCCTTTCAGGACAGAATTCGACATGGCGATGTGCTGTTAACTGTGTCTTGGTCATCCCCAAATTCATGTTATTACCTTCTCACTTGGCTTTGCAGGTGGACTGCATTCACCTTTAAACTGCATTTGATGAGAAGTGTGGTAATAGGACCGTCCATCCCCTTTAATAATGGGAGCACATCCTGCCAAACAGCCAGAAGGGGAATTGGTGTTATTAAAAAAAATAATGTTCTATTTACACTTGTAAGGAAACATGAATGAGATTGAAACGATACTCTCAAGACGGCTGCTCCCAAATTGATTCAGCACCGTTAAATGGCAGAGCACTTAACGCCAGGTTGCAGCAACGTGGACTGCAACACTGCAGAACGTGGACGTGGTGCAACAGAAGCGATGCAGCTTTGGTGTGAGACCAGCAATACCGGCGGCAACAGCAAGCAGAGATGTTCTCTGCTGGAAACGCTTGGCTGTAAGCATCTCTGGTTAGCATTTAAGGTGTTTTACGAGCATCGGCTGGATTAATTCAGTTATAAAAAGAGAAGGCAAAACACCCATGCAGCTTTGTTGGCAGCATGACTGTGAGCCAGGCCACTGACAGTCCCTGTGTGTGGGAATCCCGTGCAACCCTTAACACGGGAGCTCTCACCCCTGTGCGTGTGCCACGGGCTGGCAGCAGGCTGGATCCCGTGTGCTGGATACGAGGTGGTGTGGACAGATGGAGGGAGCCTTATTTTTTCTCTGTCTCCACAAAGAATGTGATCACTGCTCTCCTGAGCTTTGGGGAGGGTGGGTTGTGGGGTAGGGGCTGCAGGGCAGGGGTAGCTGTCCCTCGTCACTGAGGAGCAGATGCGAATGCGGGGATCCGCGTGCATACGGATGCATGGTGCTGGGGGAACGATGGGGACGACGGGCTGCAGGGGCTTCTCTGGGAATGCCAGCCGCGTTTCCGAGCAGTGCCCCCCACCCTCAGCCCCGCTCCGGTTCAACACGTCCCCGCTGCGGGGCGGCTCGGCCGGCGTCGGCCTGCGATCCCCCCAGAAAGGGGGGAACTGAAGGTGAGAAAATGGCCGACCGCCGTCCTGCGGGACGCTGCGGGTAGCGCCCAGCTGCAGGTGGGAGGCCCGCAGGAAAGGAATGCCCGTGAGGGGAGCCGGGATCAGGGCCTGGGCCGCCATCCCCGCACGTAGGCCGCGAGCAGGCCGCGTCACCGAGGCCACGGCGCCGCCCTCCCGGCACGCCCCGCGCGGCAGCCCGGCCCGGGGGCGTTGCCATGGCGGCGGGAGCGCTGGGCGCGTTGGTGGCCGCGCTCGAGTCGTACCGCGGCCGCGACCGCGCGGTGAGTGCTGCGGCCGGGCGGGCGGAGCGGGCCCTGCGCCGCGGCCCTGCCCTCACCGGGCCGTACTCCGCAGGTCCGTGCGCTGTGCTATGGCTGCCAGCTGGCGGGCGGCGCGCTGGCCGGGCCGCAGAGCCCCGCCGAGGGGCTGCCCGGGAGCCTCCTGGCTGTGTCGGCCCAGCTGAGCTCCTGCCGCACCGTCCTGCGCCTGCTGGACGACTTCGCCATGCTCAGCCACAGCTGCGCCTACGGGCTGGGGCCCAAGGTGAGCACGGGCCGTGGGGCGCGGCGGGAGCGGCCCTCCAGGCCGCAAGTGTCAGGGCGTGCCCGTGTGCTCCCCGCAGGACGAGGACGCGCTGGTGCGAGGGCTCTCGGTGCTCTGCAACGTGGCCGACCAGCTCTACTACCCCTGCGAGCACGTCGCCTGGGCGGCCGACACCGGTGTCATCCGCAGCCGCTCCCAGCGGTGGTGGGCAGCCAGCACGGCGCTCTGGGGCCTCTCGCTGCTGCTGGGCATCCTGCGGTGAGCGGCGGCCGAAGGGAGGGCCCCTCAGCTCAGTGCCCCGCTGCTGCTCTGCAAGGAATGACTTCAGTTTGTCTCATTTCCAGATCCCTGAGAATCTTGTTCCAGTTAAGAAGGAAGCTGAGGCAGCGGAAGTGGTATGATTCCTCTCCCTGGTTCTCCACCTGTTTTCACCCGAATATTCTTACTTATTCTCATTTGTGAGCTATCGTTGCACAGAATCATAGGATGGCTTGGGTTGGAAGGGACCTCAGAGGTCGTCAAGTTCCAACCCCCTGCCACAGGCAGGGTTACAGCCACTAGATCAAGTACTAGATCACATTGCCCAGGGCCCCATCCGCCCTGGTCTTAAACACCTCCGGGGACAGAAGACCATCACTAACATTATTTTTGTTTCCAGTACTCCACCTTCACCACAGAGTCAACAGAAAATGCGAGCCCAAGTGAAGGCTGAAGTTCTGAACATCGTTAGTAACTTGGCAGATCTCTCCAACGCTGTCCACTGGATGCCGCCGGGGTTCCTGTGGGCCGGGCGGTTCCCTCCGTGGTTAGTGGGGCTCCTGGGGACCATCTCTTCCCTGATCGGTATCTACCAGGCATCTGGAAGGGGCAGTTCTGGAGCTGCATGAGCTACGATTAAGCCTCTGAAACCTGATTTTAACGTGGTAAAAAGGCATTTAGTGAGGCAGGGTGGATTTTAACTTTCCTGGATGCCAGTGATTCTAATTCCATGAATCCTGTAATTGAGCGCGTAATCAAAAGCTCTGTTACAGAGAGGATTACTTACGGTTGACAAATTTTATTCATAGAAATCTTTTGGGTGAATCCTCTGAAAATCAAGAAATCTCATAGGATTGATAACAGGGGGGAAAAAAAGGTTGCAGTCACTTCCATCCCTCCTGTACTTCCAAATACAACCCTCCAGTCTCTGCTCTCCTCTGAAAGAGCACAAAGTCAGTGTTTGGTGGAGAAACGGACGTGATTTTTTGACTCAGAACTTCCAAGGGATGGATTCTGCGAGTTCCAGCTCCAGGCCCAGCACTCGGTGCATCATCTGAGCCACAGAGGTGGCCTTGAGGGTGGAAGTTTCTCTGTCAGGTGTTGGGTGTCTGAGCCCAGAGCAGGTGATACCCCAAACACAGACAGGAGCGGGTGGTGGAGGGAGGCTGCTGGGTGGCAGGTTCCTTTGTGACAGATGTATTTCTTTAGCGGTGATAGGGGAAAGTAACAGCAACTGTATACAGTGCCTTGCTAAGCTTTCTTGCAGCCTTTGAAATGTCATGAATTGAGACTTGGTTAAACCAGAGCAAGCACTGCGGCTCTGGCTGTGCCTTTGTGGAAGGCCACGGGGTGGAGCTCTTCCACCGAGCTCTGCCAGAGCCAACGGACTTAGAACTAAGAAAAACGGAAAAAAACCTGTTAATCATTTTTGAAATAACTGGTCAAACCAATGCACGAGTGAGTTCTACAATCATATTTTTAAGCAGTACCAATAATAAATGTGAGAAATGCTTCAAAGGTGGCCTTGGGTCATCATTACTTCTGATAAGTAGACAAGTGTTATTTATCTGGCTTCAGAAAGCCCCAGACTGTTCCTAGGCAACAGAAGGCATTTGTGCTGTGTTAGCTGCAGCACCCACGGGCAGGCAGAGACCATCTGTTACCATCTTCCTTCAAGTGGAATGATTCAAAGCACCTGACTACTTGAATTTTTCATGGAGATGGGTCCTTTGGAAACGGTTCTGCTCAGTCTGAGCTGTGTTTGTGTTCCATGCTACTCGGTACCGTGCGGATCACCTTGCCAGGATGCTTGGCTTTTGTGTGTGTAACAAACAGCAGAAACTGCCTCTTACCTCTTTGCAGGGAGCATAACAAAGCGTTGCTGCTCTTTCTCCTTTGCCCTGTCCTTGCTGCCTTGTTTGGCTGTTTACCTGGACCTTCGCCCCGCTGCCCCAGGGGACACACTGCTGACTGTGCTCAGAGTTTGGTGGCTGATCCGCAGGTGTCTGCATGCAGCACTGCGTGGAGTGCTGGCCGCCACTGTCTGCAAAAGACTCGTGTTCTTCCTGCAGTCAGCGCAGGCCTTGCCTGCAGACAGGTGGAACAGCTGATGCAGCTGCAGCTGCAGCCCCGTCCTGTCCTCAGCCGGCCCCAGCTGTTGCAGTTAACTTTTTTTTTTCCCTAAGTCGGATGCACCTTGCTGTGCTCTTGCCCAAATTGAGCCACCCCTTCAGGACATGCTGTGCTGCTTAGCCAGGGGCAAGGCGTAGCTATAGTGATTTAAAACAAACAGTGTGCCTGTGTAAACCTCTGGTGCAGAAGCAATAAAACTAAATCACGCTTTAAACAAAGACAAAGGATGCTATCAAAGGCTTAAGTGCCCTTGCATTATGCACTTTCTCCTCAAGCAATTTCAAACTGCAGACGGGGAAGCCCGGGAAGCTTTCAGGTCTGGAGCTGTCCGAATTCTCCGTATTTCTCCAGAGAATGGGTTTGGTCCCAAACGCGCCCGGGTTCAAGCTGCTCGTGGTGGCTGCTGCTGCTCCGGCTCAGCTGCCCCGTCCTGTTTTGCACGAGATGTTGTGAGAGCACAGCTGCTCCTCCTGGGAACCGGCCGCTGCTCGGCTCTGCTCTGCTCGGCTCTTGCTTTGCTCCATGCGGGAAAACATTTGCTGAGCAGGGACAGATTGTTCCGGCCGTGACCTCACTTTGTCAGCAAGCTGAGATGTGAAAGGCCATTAACAGATAGCGCGGGCTTTGCAGAGAGTTGCTGATACCAGCTCAGAACAGCGGCTCCTGCTTTTACGGCCCCTTTATAGCACGGTGACTCAACGAACAAAGCTGCGACCGTGCTTTACGAGCGTCAGACCTGGCGTGCCGCTCCCCTGCGGGCGCTAGCTGCCGCCGGAGCCCCGCTACGGAAGGGAGGGGTGCTGCCGCCCGGGAGGAACGCCCGGCTGCGGGTGGGGAGCGCGGCCCGGCGGATCCCCGTGCACGTGGGGGGCCGCTGCCGCCGGCCAGGAAGGGGTTAACGGACGGCGCATGCGCACGCGCGACCCTGGGCTCCCATTCACAAAGAACGGGCCGACGGCGCCGCGGCCGCCGATTGGCTGTTCCGCCGGGGGGCGGGGCCAGCGGCGGGGCGGCCACGCGGCGGCGGAGCGCAGCGGCAGAGCGGAGCGCGGCGCGTCCCGAGCGGTCCCGTCTCGGAGCGAGCCCCGGTAAGGCGTGGGGCTGCGGGGCAGGTGAAGCGTGGGGAGCGCCCGTCACCTCCGCGCCTTGCACCGGTGTTCGGTCCCGGACCGCTCGGTAGCGGCTGGGTCCGCTCTGGGCGAGCTCCTGCCGCTGCGGGCCGCCCGCCACCGAGCTGCCCTTACCGTCGGGCTCCGCGCTCGCACCGCCGGGTCCCGCACAGCTCTCCGACGCGGCCGCCGCAGCCCCGCGCGTTCCCCGAGCGTTCCCCGCCGATCCTCCGGCGTTCCCTCGCAGAGCAGCTCGCCGCGATGTCCGTCAGCAGCCACGAGAACCGGAAATCCCGCTCGAGCTCGGGCTCCATGAACATCCACCTCTTCCACAAGCCGGGCCACGCCGACAGCCTCCTCACCCACCTGAACCTGCTTCGCAAGCGGCACCTCTTCACCGACGTGGTGCTGCGGGCGGGGAACCGCGCCTTCCACTGCCACCGCGCCGTGCTGGCCGCCTGCAGCCGCTACTTCGACGCCATGTTCAGCGGCGGCTTGAAGGAGAGCAGGGACGCAGAAGTCAACTTCCACGATTCCCTCCACCCCGAGGTGCTGGAGCTGCTGCTGGACTACGCCTACTCGGCCCGGGTGCTGATCAACGAGGAGAATGCAGAGTCCTTGCTGGAGGCCGGGGACATGCTGCAGTTCCAGGATATTCGGGATGCTTCGGCCGACTTCCTGGAGAAGAACCTCTACCCCGGGAACTGCCTGAACATGCTGCTGCTGTCCGACGCCCACTGCTGCGAGCGGCTGCTGGAGCTGTCCTGGAGGATGGCGTTGGCCAACTTCACCTCGCTCTGCAAGACCGAAGACTTCCTCCGGCTGCCCAAAGACAAGCTGCTGGAGCTGGTGGAGAGCGAAGAGCTGGAGGTGGAGGACGAGACCCTGGTGTACGAAGCCGTTATGGGCTGGATCCGATACGATCTGCCCCGGCGGCACGAGGTTCTGCCTGAGCTGCTGCGCTCCGTCCGCTTGGCCCTTCTGCCCGAGTCCTACCTGCGCAAGCAGGTGGCCTGCGAGAAGCTGGTGACCAGCCACAAGCTGGGGGAGGAGATCGTGGCCGACGCGGTCCGGTGCAAAATGAAGATCCTGCAGAACGACGGCCTGGTGACGGGGTGCTGCGCCCGGCCCCGCAAGGTCAGCCAAGCCCTGCTGCTGCTCGGCGGCCAGACCTTCATGTGCGACAAGATCTACGTGCTGGATCAGAAAACCCGCGAGATCATTCCCCGTGCCGACATCCCAAGCCCTCGCAAAGAGTGCAGCGCCTGCGCCATCGGCTGCAAAGTGTACATCACGGGTGGGAAGGGCTCCGAGAACGGCGCTTCCAAGGACGTCTGGGTGTACGACACGCTCCACGACGAGTGGGCCAAAGCCGCTCCCATGCTGGTGGCGCGGTTCGGCCACGGCTCCGCGGAGCTGGACCACTGCCTGTACGTGGTGGGAGGGCACACGGCAGTGAGTGGGGCCTTCCCCGCCTCTCCCTCCGTCTCTCTCAAGCAAGTGGAACACTACGACCCCCAGCTGGACAAGTGGTCGTTGGTGGCCCCTCTCCGAGAAGGCGTAAGCAACGCCGCTGTGGTGGGGGCCAAGATGAAGCTGTTTGTTTTCGGCGGCACCAGCGCGAACCAGGAGAAGCTGCCCAAGGTGCAGTGCTTCGACCCCTGCCAGAACCGCTGGACGGTGCCCGGCAGCTGCCCCCAGCCCTGGCGGTACACGGCCGCGGCGGTGGTGGGCAGCCACGTCATCGTCATCGGGGGGGACACGGAGTTCTCCGCCAGCTCCGCTTATCGCTTCCACAGTGACACCTACCAGTGGTCCAAGTTTGGGGACGTGACCGCCAAGCGCATCAGCTGCCGCGCCGTGACGTCGGGGAACAGGCTGTACGTGGTGGGGGGCTACTGCGGGGCGCAGCGCTGCAAAACGCTGGACTGCTACGATCCCTCATCCGACACCTGGAGCAGCGTCACCACGGTGCCCTACTCCCTGATCCCCACCGCCTTCGTCAGCACCTGGAAGTACCTGGCCGCCTGAAGAGCGTGGGAGGCGAATGGATGGTGTCAACCCAGAGCTGCTCTGTAACTGTGCTGCGTGAGGGCTGGACCCTGAGGGGCAGGTGCACTGCGGTCCTGGAGCTCTCCCAGAAAACAGCCTGTGCGGGCAACAGCTCTGGACATGTGCTTCGAGGCTGGAGCTCAAATGCTGCGGGAAGACGAGTATAAATAACGAGACACTTAACCTGGCATCCTCGTGCTTCCACTGAGCCTTGGCCTATGCAAAGATTTTGGGGAATGCTCTCTGCGAGCAGGATTGGGTGTCCTGGTGCAGAAAGCTGGCCGAGCCAGCGCTATGTTAACACAGGGGCTGGCCGGAGGCGCGTGGGGAGACCGCGCGGTGCCACGAGGGGCGGCTGCTGCTTTTAGCTCTGCCCCCTCCTCCTGGTGCCACGGTTCATCTGCTGGTGGCACCCAAATGTCTTGTGGGACGTGAGGGCTGTGGGCTGGTGCCAGAATAAGATTATAGCTGGGGTTTAGTCCCAGAATGGCCGGTAATTGCCTGCGAAAGACAAGCCCTGTCTACATATAAACACAGGGTTTATTCACTTCTAATTATTCTCTGGCGTCCCCTCTGTGCCATTTCTTTCCTGCTATGCAGCAATTAAATTCTTAAAAACTTGCGACTGGAATTAAACTCTTCTGGACACTTCTGGGAGAAAAGATGCCGGTGAATCGCAGATCCCTGCAGCGTCTGTTTTGCCTTTTCCGCTTGCCAGAGCTCTGCTACTCACACGAACTGGCGTAATGAAATATTCTGTAACACCTGTAGAAGATTCCTGGCTGCAGAGGGGAGCAAGCATCGTTCCACAAGCGCAGAACTCTGTGCTGGTTGCAAGAGCTGGGGAGTGCTCTGGGACTGAGTGCGCACTGCTCTCTTAACACTTTCTTCTGCAGCTTTGGCTCTGAACCACTTTGGTAAATCTGCTCTGTTCAGTCCGGGGGGGGGGGGACAAGCACTGAGGGGTCTCAGTAGAGCAGCAGCTTGTGCCGGCCCTGGAGATGAGGAGATGGTTCCAGGTTTTCTCCTCGCAATCTCAGCCCGGGAGCCAAAGGATTATTTTCTACTTCTTTCTTTTAATATTTTAAGTGATATTTACTGGAAAGGACAAAGAAAGCTCTTAAGCAACTGGCAGCCAGCTCTGGGCTGCTCCGCTGCCTGCGACTTGGAACGCACTCAGCACCAGATGCAGTTGCCTGTAATGTCTTAACATGTGACAGGACTTTGCCCATGGGCTGGTTCTGTACATTTTTTATACAAGAGTTGTGTGTGTTTATTACTCAGCCTGGAGCTGCTTCAATAAACCTGAATGAAACCCGCTCCGTCCCCTGCCTGTTCTGTGTGCTTAAGCTGCAAGTCCTCCCAGCCCCCATTTCTCTTTAGAAGTTTAGCAGAAGTCGTGAAGATCCAGCCCCGCTCTGCAGGAGAGGGCTGAGATCTCCCCCCCCTCTTTGTGCCACGGGGAAGCTCAGAGCTCGCGCTGCCTTCCTCCTGCTCTGAAGGACACGTGAGCCCGTTTCAAATGCCCAGCTTTAAGCAGGTCTCTGCCCTTGCATGGTCACGCTCAGCGGAGCTGGTTTCCTCACTGCCAGGGCCCGGTGCAGCAGGAAGGCAGCGCTGGGGTCAGGGTGGGAGGTAGGAGGCAGAGGAAATAGGTACTGAAGGTGCAACCCGATGTCTCACCGCAGAAGCACGGTTTGGGTGTGAGTAATTATTCCATTCCAGGGTTGAATAAATCAATGTCACGACCATTCCCAGCTGCTAGTATAGGCAAGAACTGGCAAGACTGGAAGGAAGAAAGCCGCCCCATTCGTGGTGGCTGAGGAAGATACAATGACTTCATTTCCACCCTGCTCTCCGCTGCCTCTGCCCCTTTCAGCTGCAGGCCGGCTCTTTTCCCGTTTTCCCCTGCTGTGCCCCCTCCCCGCTCCATACAAAACCCAAGAGAAGTTTCATGCAGCAGCCGGGAGGGGGACGAGCCCCCAGCCCCCCCTGCAAGGCTGGGCACAGCAGCGGCACGGCGGGCAGCTCCTGGCAGCACTGCACAGTGTGGGATGGGGGAGAGGCCCAGAGCAGCACGGGGCCGGGAGCAGGGGCCGGCAGGAAGCAGCTCTTTGCTGTTAGCGAGCTGGGAGCTGCCTCACCTGTATTACAGCTACAGCACTTCCTGAGGGGAGGACAAAGTCCGACTTTGCCCAGCAACACAGCAGAGCTGAGGTTTCACTCCCGGCCCTTCGAGCTGCAGCTGTTTTATTGATTCTGCCAAGCAATAAATGCCAGCTCCCAACCACATCCGGCTTTGGCACAGAGTTGCAGAGGTCTCTGTCTGCCTCCTGCTCCTGGCGCTGGGATGGCAGCGTTGTCAGCACCACTGGGGCCACTACCGAGCAGCCCCTGCTGCAGGCTTTGCAAGCATCTGCGAATCGTTTCCTCACCTCGGACTGCACTTCAGCTAACTACTTCTCAGGGAAAAGCGGCTCCTGAAGCGCACCTGGGCCTGCCTGCTCTGCGCTGCTGGCAAGGAAGAGCACACGAGCCCCATTTTGCTGCCTCCCTCTTCCATCAGGGGCAGGCAGCCCCTGCTCCCCCCCCCCCAGCGGGAACCAGTTCCCAGCTCAGCAGGAGCGCTCCTGGGGAAAACCAGCACCTTCCCTCGTGATGCTTCCCAGCGCAGACCTGTTTTCCCAGTCTGACATTTCCATGCATTAATCCAATCACTGCTTCAGTGCCAGGGCGAGAAAATTTAGGCCAACGGGGCTGCAGATGAAGTCAGTTTAGAGCTTGGTTTTGTTACCAGGTCAGAAATCCTCCTGAATTAATATAACCCATTTAGAATCTGAACCTAGTTGAAACCTTGGCCTCTCCTCCCAGCCCAGACCCCTGCTTCGTGGCTGCACCCCCAGCTGCAGGAGCCAGACCCCTGCCTACAACCAAGTCTGGAAGAGGTAACACGTATGGGCATCCTAGGCACAAGCCACACCAACACAGCATCACACTGAGCCTTCTCCCTCCTATGTACAGCCCGTCCTGACCTGGAGCGAGCTGGGCTGCCTCTTGGGCCTTCCCGTGCTCCGCAGGACACCCACCACACACCTGGCATGGAACTGGAGGACACGTCCCCATGTTTCAGCGACAACCTGTGGTGGCCCAAAGAACAAAGCTGGCTGTGAATTCAGACATTGCAGGTGCTGGAACAGAGCGGCTCTACCATCCAGCTGCCCGAGCTCCCCAGACGAGCTGTGTGTCACGTGCTGCCACCCGAGATGCCTTCAGCTCCGGCAGCGCTGTGCTGGCTGTCCCCTGGGGTGACTCCGTGTGCTCCACGCAGTGAACACCAACCTGCTGCTGCTCTGACATGGGAAAGGGACACCAATGCTACCCTGCTCACTGAGATTTTTTTCCACAGTCCTATGTACTCGTACCTCCATAACAAAGCGCTCCCTGCCCTGCTCCCATCTCCCATGCATGCAGTGCTATGCAGCTAGGGAGCATGCATCTCACACTCCAATGCCGCCAGCTCTCAGAGGGTTTGCCTTTATCCTCTGCCAGATCCCACGGGCCAAGAAGCAAACAACGTAAGCATCATTCAAGGATGGGCCCACATCCCTCGGCTGCTGAGGGATGAGAAATCAGACTGGATTTGAGTCACAAGGCTGAGGGAAGGGAAAGACAGAACACAGCACATTCCTGCTGTCAGAGCGCACCACGGAGCCAATATCCTTCGTGTGTGTTTGTCCTCCAGCATCTGGCCTGCAATGAATCTCAGATGCACGTATGGGAACCATCCGCCGCGTCTCACCCACATGAAAGAGGAAGGTTCAGCACAAAGCTGGTCATTGCCTATGGCCCCAGAATGATTCATCCAAACAGAAAGAATGTGGTTTGGGTTTCGGGTTAATTAGCTACAGATCTCAAGGAGAGACAAGGCAGGGCGGAGCTGCTGGCATACCGGTGCGAGCCAGGAAGAGCTCTGCGCAGCGCGGCCCTTCCTCAAGTCACACCTTCATTGTGAAAAGCAGAGGACGCGCATCAGAGCTGAGTGACAGCATCAGCGATACAGGGCGTCTGCAGGTACCAAAGGAATGCTGACCTGCTGCTGCAGCAAGAACCAGAGCACGGCGCAGATGCACCCACCCTCACTTGAGCTCCGAGGGCTGCATTGCACCGAGCTCCCAACAGACGCAAGCTTTGCCCGAGATCCAGGCTTGCCCCTGCTGAGCTCCACCTGAGCTTCAGTTTTTGCCACAAAGCAGATGCCAGCAGCACACAGAGACCAAGAAACGCAGACTCGCCTAGCAACTCCTGCACACGAGGAACCCAAGCCCTCCAAGGATGCTTTGATATACACAAAGCCTTATCTCTGCGCAAGGCAGCTCGGGCTCATCCCCTGCACCGGCACATCCAGAACTGGCTGAGGGTTTTCCTCAGTGGTGGCCACAGTACAGGATTTTAATGATTAAAAAAAAAAGAAATCACACCTCTTCCTTGGAGAGCATCTATCCTGGTTCTCCCATTCTCTTCACATTTTACATCTGTTCTGATCTCGGGAATGACTGGAGCTTGCAGTGCCTGGCTGCCACGAGTGGGCTGCTCCCAGCACACACAGCGTGCTGACTGCAGGGCTCCGGGATGGTACGGAGCTGCCAAGCTGGCACAGGCAGCGGGGAGAAAGTTTCTATTTTCGTTAGACTCGTTCCAAATGGGAACCGATACCGTCTGGGACAGAGCCAGGCATGTCTCCGCCTGGCACCATGCAAAGGAACTACGTGCTAATATAAGCAACCTGGTGAAGTTCGCTCTTTGCCAGCGTGCTGAGTTCAGGCATTCTGAGATCAGCTGATTTCTTCCCAGGGCTCTCACCTCACTGCCAGTGTCTGCAGCTATTCATATCCATCTCCCTCCTCTCCTCTGGAAACTGCCAGCGCTCATACCGTTATTTCTGTCCAGGATAGAAAAAGAGAAGCACGTGAGATGTGGTTGCTGCTTTGACCTTTGGTTCAAGTACAAAAAACCATCTCTCTCTGTATATATACATCTATAAAGGCAGTTAGCTTGTTTATTTTTTATTTTTTTTATTGCTAGAAGTTGGTTTCAGTCCTATTGCAGCTTTGAAATCCTTCAGTGGAGAAACATTGCAATCATTGTAAAAATCATCGTTTGGTGCGCTAAGATCAAGTGTACAATTAATCCAGAGTGCACAATTCAACAGAATATTAACATTTATCCACCATCTTTACAAATAAAGTAAGACTACGAAGACGTCGCTACTGCAGCATCAGCACTGAATGAACTATTTACAATGCTTACATCCTAAGAGGAAAACACTTCCCCAGCAGAATGGTCAATTTAACCAGGAACCGTGAGCATTTATCCAATCCTTTCAGTGCAAGGTGGGCCTAGAAACCAGACCTAAGACTGAACAGCATCGGGGAATTCACAGCTCCGAGCGAGGTGCACACAGGCACCCAGCAGGACCCACGTCCACCCCAGGGCCCCTCCCAGGTACAAGCAGAAATGGGTTCTGAAAAGCTTTTCTAAAGTGCTCCAATTTTTCTCAGTACAAAAATATATAAAAAAAGAAAGCAGATTTATAAACATGGCACACGTGGTACGAAGCAGAGCTGCACAAACGGCACCTGATGGACAACGTGCCCATGGTGAATGTCAGAGCCACCGCCTGCTGCAAAGATCTGGGTCTGGCCTTGGAAGGAAAGGGGGGGGGGGATCCTCTCCAAAAACAGAACACAAAGAGAACAAACCACACAGAACAGCAAGAAACAACTCAGCAAGGTCAGGCAGGAACAGCACACGTGTAACCTGGCACCAGCATTCTTCCTTCCTTGCAAATGGGAGAACTGCTGGGGAAGGCAACAAAGCTGCTCCCCATCCCTGGCACGGGGACACAACACGGGGACAGCACTGCGGAGCCGCAGTGCCTCTTCTGCAGCATTGGAAGTAGAAGCAAAACGATGCATCTTAAACCTTCCCTAGCTTCAGTTTCAACCTTCACTGAGAGTGAAAATGGCGAACAGCAAGTGCCGTGCACTCAGGATCACCTGGCTGTCACTCAGAACTGCGAGCACATTGCTGACAGCTCCTCCCACCTCTGCAGGAACGCCGTTAGCTTGACGAGCAAGGATCTCCAGAATGAGCGATTCTTCTGCCTCCCCCTGGGAACCACCAGTGATCTCCATCCATGGGACAGGTCACAGCTGCAATCCACAGACAGCACAGGTAGAGGCTTGGAAGGCATTTACAGCATGCACAGGGCAGATGTTCTGAGTAGCAGTGAACAGGGGAGGAGGGAGTGTCTTCAGTCTGAAATACAAAATGACCTCTGTCCAAATGGGAAGAGAAGGAGGAAGCAACCTCTGCACCAGAATTAAAATCGAGAATCAAAGCCGTCCCGAGTCTCTGCATTGCACCATCACAATGCTCAGACAGGACAGCGGCATCACGGCTGTGACACAGCGCGAGGAAGGCAGCTCGAAGCCTGTGCTGGGAATTCCTCCACACCCCACCCAGAAGGCAGAAGGCACCTGGGAGGCACAGAGCTCGGAGCTGCCTCATCTCTGATCTCACTTCAGAGGAAACTCTTATCTGAAGTAACCCAAAGCCAAACGCCGTCACTCGCGACCAGCAGCAGGTCACTCGGCCCGGGATACAGCAGCACTCTGCCATCTTATCTGCTTAGAAACAACATTCTTCTACAAGGGACATTTGAGCAGAATCCCAAACTGGTTCACTCAGTTGCGATGATTTAACAACAGTTTCCCAGATTCAGTTTTGCAGAAGTGCTGACCCACTCTTCACTTCAAGGAACCACTCCACTCGCTTCCCTCAGCGGTTCCAAGTCATTTCACCACGCTCTGGGTAGAGCACACTCCACACCAGCAATGAAACATCCTGAGACCTCCCCCAGACTGGGGGCTGTACACGAAATCACAGACTCCTCCTATGGCACTTGAATGATCTCTGTTCGTGGTGAACGTGGCTTTCATAGAACGAGCTGCAGCCAGATGTGTATTGCAGACGGGTAGCAGAAATCACCTTAATGTTTGTTACAGACCAAAGATGATTTTCCAAGGAACTCTTAAGATGCTGAACCAACACCCCATCCTGCAAGGGTCAGGCGTTCATTTGCTAAGAGCTGTAACTCACCCGAAGCGCTGCTGACAATTAATATGATGACGGTTTTATTTCAGTCATAACATATCAAAAGAAATGAGATCTCACTGCAGACTTCATGTTTTCCAGATTGCACTGTCCAAATCTGACACCATTCATCGCACGGAGGAAGGAGAAAAAAAAAGTTTCCCAATAAATCTCTCTGATCCACAGAGCTCCCTCCCCCATACATTAAGACAGGCACAAAATTAAACCAAATACACGTTTCCAAAAATGGTTTTAAAACTGCTAAACAGAGACCTCCTTCCTCAGCTGAGGTGGCTGAGTCCACTGATCCAGCTTCGCCTTCGGCTAAGGCTCCTCAGGAGCTGGTCACTCGGGGCAGTGGGGTTTTCACTGGGACTGGGCCAAACCACAGCGCAGAGACAACGCGCTGCGCCTTCCTGCTGCCTCGCTGTGCATTTACAGCAGGAGTTACACGGGTATCAGACATGAGTCTCTGCATCCGCCAGCTGAAGAATCACTCCTGCAGAGCTGCTGAGTCGATGACAGCTTACACTGATTTTAAGATATTTCCACAATTTCAACCCAGGTTTCAGGAATGCGAAAACACGACGTAGGAAGATGTTCAGTGAAGGAATGATTATGTTCCCCGAGCAGTTTTCTGCAAATCCAGCCATCGATAACCGGGGGAAGTCCTGCAAGGCTCCTTATTCCCCAAGCACTACCTTGGTGCCAAAGCGAAGCGTGCCCTCGTTAACAGGAATCATTTATCAGGGAGGAGGGGGGGGTGTGACCAGTCTGGAGCATGCTAGATTGTTCCAAGTTTCCTCTCACGGGTGACACTGCGACTCTGAACTCAGCATCTTCAGGTTTTTACTAGCATCACTTTGCAAGAAGACCCTTAAATCCACAGAGCATTACAGCGTGCTCCCCGAGACAGAATCAGTATTTCACAGCTTACCTTCTGCTCTCACGCTGACCTGTAACTTCGGATCTCTCAGGTTCTTGTCTGGAGATGACAACCCCAGCTATCATCAGCTGCAAGTCAACTCCATATTTTCTGCAGTTTCTTGCACTGTAACTACTGCAATAGTTTTAAAACCCTCAAGCAAAGTGAAGTTAATGCCTTAAAAAAAGATCACTGACGTCACATAGCTCTGATCACCGAGACAGGAGCCATGATTTGGAGACTGAATGCTGTCAATTAGCACTACTGCCATGTGACCGAATGGGAACCGATCAGGCATTTCATTTACCTGTGCTAAAATTCACTCTAAACCAGAGCTGAAGATACCAAAGAACTTCAATCACGTTCTGAAAGATACTACCCCATGTTTTTAGGCTCTGAGAAACCAATTTCTCTAATTCCATGCTAATCCCCTCTAAATAATTTCTCCTGCGTGCAATACATCTGCCTGGTCACATCCAACACACGTTGCAATACATGCCCTCAGGTAACGTGAGTGATAAAGAACTGAGATGCAGAGTAAAGTGACAGAACACAACAACTGACTGTGCAAACTACTACAAAGAAATAATGCCTTCCGAGCAGGGCTCTGTTAATATCATCATTCCATGATTAAGAACTGACCCATTTAACAAGAGGTATCAAAGCTGGTTTAGCTGTAAGCAGCTAAACCAACAGAGGTTTAGCTAATAGCACTTTTTTTTTTAAACCCAAACAGTTCATATTCCCTTCATTCCTTAAACTGCTGCAGAGGAGCCTCTGCAGTAACAGCAGCTTTGATATCTTACGATACTTGGAGTAAAGTCCATGGAATTTAGCAGACAAATAAAAGATGCAGAAGACTTGGGATGAAACAAAACAATAATTACTGCATTCAAACACTTCTTACACATCCTCCAGCAAGGAGCACGTCTCTTCAGCTCCTTCCCAACCAGTTGGTGAGTTTTGGTTAGGAACCTGTACTGCTCTCACTAACATGGAGAGCTGCTCAATGTCTGCAGGGAGCCAGGCCTCCTGGCGTGAGCCGGTGGCAATTCCACGTGCATTCAGTCCAGCCCTCTGTAACGCCACGCATTCTCACACGTTCAGCTCTCCTCATCCACAAGTAGGTGGAGCTCTTGAACCTTGAAGACTGTTCAGAAGCTTACCTTGCTTTTTCTACGGTACCTGGCCACTGAGCATGTTCTCCACTGAATTGACTAAAGAAACAGAGTCTGGTTCCTGGGAGTTGGTATCACAATGTTTATCGCGTGTGGCTCTACGGAGTCTGGTTTGCTAGTCAATTACTTAACAGAGAATTAGCATAATCCACCAGAGCAACCTTGCACCTGTGAATGCGGATTTTAAAAAAATCTCAGCCACTCAGAGGCTTAGCATTAAAATTTTTACATACAGATCTGAAAGATTCAACATCAACTACAACAATTTACAAGATGGTGCTCACAAAGAGTGTAAATACACCGAAGAGAGCAAATTGCAGTAAATGGCAGCATTTTAACATGCTCTGAATTTACATACCCATGCCACGCGTCAACACATTTCCATGGTTTGTGAATTTAAAAGCAAATCATTACCACTGTGCCCTCATTTTGAGCTGCTGGCAAAGAAGCCAGTGAAGTAAAACTACAATCCTGGGCTGGTCCTTGCTAGTATGAACGAGGCAGGAATAAGAAGACACCCATGTCAGGTCTCTGTCACATTGAACACCGGAGCCTGAGTTCTTGAAACAGTATGTCAGAAGAGTAATGGAAACAACTAGAAAAAAATTACATCTTCTTTGCTGGTATCATCTTGCACATTTGAAAGAGTCGGCTGTGAGGTCACCAGGGTCTGAACGGGAGCGTTATTGGGTTTGAACAGGTTTGGAGAGGCAGAAGAAAGTGTTTCTGGCTGACCATCCGCAGAGCCATGTACTTCTATAGGGGAAGGAAAAAATAAAGAAGACAGATTGATGACACTGCACAGAGAGTCTGACGCATCTCCACGCATGTACAGGTTGGTCAAGAAATACCTGTCTGGAATGCAGTGGCCTGGCTGCTTGTGAGGACTGGACTTGCTGATCTTCTGCCTCTGAGGACACCCTCCTCTCGCCCAACAAGCCTGGGGGGAATCAGCTGCTTCTGGTCGACAGATGCTGAAGAAAATATTTTACGTGTCAGTATTGGAGTACTTCATTGATTTCCCTTCTTCATGCTGGGACCCACACTGTGGACACCTTTGCATGTCCAAGGAAGCTGCTACTCCAAAAAGAGCTGTTGCTTCTCATGCAAGTTACTTAAATTTTCAGCTGCTTAAACCACGAGTGCTTCTCCTCTCCTATTCCCCAATTCAGTCACTACCAGCCTGACAACCACAGACTTAAAATCTACAACTACAAAGCCTTGTAGAGGGAAAATAAAAATCTTTGTCACTAGCACTCAATTAGCAATGGGTATTTGCTACTTTTAACACACAGAACTGTGATGAGCTTTTGTCTCTGCTCTCCATCTGTCTTAAAATTGCTCAGCAGCAGAGTATATTGATTGTGGTATTATGGCCTGTCAATTTCTTAATTTCAACAATAAAAGCAATTCATGAAACAGTTATTATGGATCCAAACAACTTCTCTCAGTACACACTCCTTATGTGTAATAAAAACCAAATTCAATACTCAGTATCTTGCCGCTGGTACAGAAAGTCCTGTTCTGTTTTATTCTAAGATCTACATTTTGGCATAACAAGAATGCATCCCACAAATGCTCATGAGGGAATAGAGACCACTACATCTGCATTTTCGGCCTTTCGTATCATTTTTGGAAAAACATCATTAAGTACATTTCTACAGCACAGATCATTATGTAAGAGCTATTAAAAATAAAGCTGGAGAGACATAGTATTAGAGCTCTATTTTCCCATTTACCAGTATTTGGTACTCACGATAAGAGGATATCAGGCTTCATTTATACATAAAAACATAAGTTCATGATTGTATTACACTTTAGGTGCAGAGACAGATGCTTCTGCTACATGCAACAGAATCCCACTCCCTAGCCAGGTCTGGCCCTGAATCTGCTATAGCAGTGTAGGCCCCAGTGATGTGTAAGCTCGCCAGCTCGGAATCCTATATAAAGCTAAAGAGATAATTTTGTAACTTAAAATTATAGGCTATTCTTCCAGGCTAGCAGTAAGGCTATTTTAAGAGGTGGAGAAAAAGTGGTTTTTATTGTGTCTGTCATTGGCAAAGAATACTACTTCAGTACCTAGCGGTTAGCTGTAAAAATTACACCACGACAGGGTAACTGTGTTTTTACTTGCTTCTATTTCTGACAAAATTAGCTCCTTTCAACACCACAACACATGCAGCACTTCAATTCTGGCCTGGAAATCTGTATTTAATGACTGGCTGGTGCTCCGAAAGGCACCACGGTTAATGTCATTGCAGCTCTGAGCAGACAGTGAGAAGAGGTTAAGACAGCCTCAAAAATGTTTCATACATGCAGTACAAGCAACACATTTGCTATTTTCCTTCGCCACTAGAGCCAGGCATGAAGGTTTTATATGCAGTTTTACAAACACTCACCATCGTTCTGCCCTGTTGGCCTACAGCACTATTTTCAGTATGATCTTTGGGGGCTAAATTTCCAATTCAAACAGTACACACACTTAACTCTTAAGAATTTTAGGAGCCCACCAACTGCAGTTAGCACACTAACAATTTGCAGCTTATTAATTTCTGAGTTCTGCATGGGTAGCCAGAGGTCTAAGCTGTAGCATTCTGTATCCCCACGATGCAAGCAGAGGTCAGAAATGCATTTTAATACACTTACCTGAGCTGTCTGTCCTATGAGATGCTTTGTGCTTCCCACTTTTCTCTTTGCTTCCTTTTGTAAAAGCGGCAAGCTTCGTGGGGATCTGCTGCTGAACAGCAGCTGGTTTCTGTATCTGATTCGTTGCGCTCAGGAGATGGATTGGCACTTCATTCTTCAGTGCAAGAACTGGACGATTCTCCAGGGTGGTGCTGTCCCTGCGAACCAGCTCTGAGCGCTCCAAATAATCCACCCCGGAGACGCTCACTCGCGCAGAGGTTTTCAGGGCTGGCAGAGATGGTTCTACTCCTTCTCCATTGAAGCTAACAGAATGACTTTGCATCAGGCTCTACGCAAGAAAAAAAAGCATTCTAAGTCAAACAGGTATCTGAGATGGGGAAAATACAAGGAGGAGAAGCCACCCTCCGCCCTGCAAACATGAAGCACTTTCTTGTGAAAAAATGCAATGTGCTACTGCTCAAAGCATGCTGGCAAACCAAAGGAAGAGAAACAGAGCTCCAGCAATTCCAGACTGCTTCATATTGCACCTAACAATGGAAAACAAGAGCAGGCTGCACTAGGTTTGCAGAATTTCACGGACACTGGGGTACTGCCAAGCTTTAATCTCTGTCACCATAAGCAATACCAGCTATTTCAAATGATGGCATAAGTAGCCCTGTAAAAAAAACAAGTGTGTTAATGCTGCAAAAAGGGGAACCTTAACTCAGAAGCATGCAGGTTAACAAAACTAAAACTCCAATAAAGACCCAATTCCTTACTTGTCCCAGTTCTGGGGAGAACGTGCCCGACACAGTGTTCTGTTTTTTCAGCTTCCTTAGCTGATCTAGACGTTCTCTCTCTTTCTCAACAGCTCTCTGAGCTTCCCGCAGCCTCTCCAGGTCATGCTGATAGGCCTCTCGTTGCCTCTCCAGTTCTTCTCTATCCTGAATCAACTTCTCTTTCAGCTGCCTCGTCTCCTCCTCACGCCTCTGCAGCTGGGCTTCCGAGATTTCCAGTTCCCTCTGCTGCTGAGTCCTCTCCCGCTCCCAGCGTTGCTGCTCCAGCTTCAGCTGACTCTGAAGCTTCTGGACATTCATCAGTTCTTCTCTCTGTTTCTCAAAGTTACGCTGTTTCTCTTGCTCCAGCAGCAGGTTGCCACGTGTAGACTGCAGCCGATACTGCTTCTCCCGGTCTACCATTGTGGCTCGCTGCATCTCAATGTAGCTGTCTTGTTGAGATATCACTGCCTGGGGGGAGCAAAAAGAAGTCCAGAATAAGGCACGTTGATTCAAAAAGACAAAACAAAAAAACCTCTCACATACAGGTAAGAAAAGACAAAAGCATCCACCACATTCGGTCACTGGTAGCTTTGCCTTCAAGAACAGATCTAACTTCCCAGCTTGTACAGCACATCACTACTGACACGATACTAAAGACGTAAGTGCAAGTAAGTTACGCTTACATATGTCAAAATTAACATCTCCTGCACCTGGAATTATTACTCTGAATTTGACAAGATCACTCAAGTTACTGACTACAAAGCTTCAGTAAAAACATGTAATATATGCACACAACTGTATCGTCAACAGTTTTAAAAGTAAATGAGCACAGAGAGCAGAAGCTCAAAGTAGCTAAGGAATTGCAGTTAAGTGTGCAGAGAAAAGGATTCAGTCACTTGAGACAATGGGTATAACACTTCTTTCAAAATACCAGACACCATGCTTTTTTCCTTGAGCCTTGATTTCTGCAGTTAATACCTAACAAACCCTGGATAGTAAAGTAATTGATTACCTGAAGACTGAAGAGCAACTGTAGCAGTGTTTGTATCCTTTGGATAAGCTGAAAAAGAGGGGAGGCAGGTGTGATTAAAAAAGCCATTAGGCACTGTAACACCGTTCTGTTTTAATGCAGCAGCAGATTTAATTGCTTATTTCACCTTTTCAAGATAATGAACACAATCAGTAGTATCCCTACAAAACCACACACAGTGGAAGCATGGCTACAAGAAAATCCTGACAAATTAACAACCAATACAGCCATGTGCAAGCACCACAAATCTCAGCATATTGGTCTGTGTATAGATCTAAGCCAATGCTCAGAAAAAAAATCTCACTGGGATTCAAGGGAGCAATCCTTATCATCAGTTTTCTTCCTATGAGCTATTTAATGACCACTTCCTCCAGCTCCATGCTCCAGCATGAATCATTACACAAGTACAGCACTCACTGGAGATTCGGAGGCAAGTTTGGCCAGTGAGCTGAGGACACACAATCTCTCCAAAGACTCAAGAAAAGTAGTTGGCCAGCTCTTTGAAACACGTTTAAATACCCAGAACCATCTTTGTTTTCTAATGGGACCTGGAATGGGACATTCATGATGCATCCAGAGTCATAAGGTAAAAGCTGTTAATGAGTTTGTGGTACTGCAGACATTAGAAAGATGGGTTTGTTTTGCATGATATTATTACATGGCTATTTCCCATCAGATTTCCTAACAGCAGAAGGAGCATACCTGAGACTCTACAGTGGGCTGAATACCGCTGCTGTCATCCTGCCTTGTTGTATCACTCTGGAAAAAGACAAAAATAACAACCCGTGCTTTTTGGGCACTGGTAGTGCTGCCAGAACATATTGAAAAGGTTCACCTCACAAGGGAGCACTGTTTGTAGCTGGAGCAGAGATTGCTCCCATATGCTGAAGGACACATACCATAAGTACTTAAATCATAGGCCATAAGCAGATACATGGTCATTACACTTAGCAAAGATACAAATAATACCAATGAACAAATACAGAAACAACTATTATGCCTCTCAAGTAGTAAGCTACAAACCAACAGCTCATCCCTATGAAAGGGCCTTAATGGAGCCAACTAATTAGACAGATAGAATCTCTCATGGTCCAAACAGATATTACAACTTTCACCTTAGCAAGATTTGTTCTGCAGCACTATTACAGCAATGAACATGAGGAAACACATTTAATTCATACGTAAACCCAACATACAGTTTGAGATCCTTCTTCTGCATCAAGTGGGAGGTCTGAGAGCTGCACATCTGAACTTACTGCAGGGCCTCTCCAGTCCCACTGCCTCTGGTCACCACCACTGTTCTTCCCAAGACTGTTATCTGAAAGAAGAGCAGCATGTGAGCGGTCCACCAGGACAGAGCTTGTGAAAACCCACTGCATAACAGGGCAATGAAAAAATTAAATGTTCAGCAAGCAGCTGAACTCAAATTCCCTAGGGTTTTATGTCAAGCTTATTTTTCCAACAAAATTACAATTCTACATGGAGTTGTTACCTTAACCCATATGCTCTAGTTACCACACCTTTAACATTACACCAACAGCCCTACTCTGCTCTCTAGTGTTGATACGAGAAGCAAAACATACAACATGCTGATACAGCATGCTAGGAATTTGTTCTGATCGTCTTCTCAGAGCCTCAAGTTCGCTTAATATCTTTCTTACATCAGAGCCTCGTTTAATACATAGTTCTTATCTCATAGTCAGTACAGAGAAGCATAGTGAAGAGCTAAGAAGCTTACATAAATGCTAGACTTTTAAAACAGGGCACCAACAAACAGGCACAGGTCCCCCACAGCTCTTCCTTACTTTTATTTGAAAGTGAGGGACTGTCATATCCTCCAAAGGTCTCTGCCCTCCTGGGGAGTCCCACTGCGTAGCTATCTTCAGACTGACAGGATCCATTTCCTAAGTGAGTGAAGATAAGGTTCTGGAGATTTTCAGCTAGGAAGGAAGAGAACGTCATTTAAACAGCTGTATCCACACAGTGAGACAAACTCATCACGCTAACAGCTTAGAAATATATATAATTTCAACCATGCACATTAAAAGATGGGGCAGTTTGAGAGATTTCCTGCAGTGCAGATGGATTTTCTTTGTGACATGTTCTTTATGAGAGGCTCTTCATATTGCACATGAAGATGACCTCTTCCTTGAGCTCAGATTACCAAGCCTTGAATGTTTTCTGTCAAACTAAAAATGTTTGTGGTTTGTGTTTGTCTAAATATGCTATCTTCAGATAGACTATTTTAATCTGTAACACTCATGATTATATTTCAGGGTTGGATTATTGTTAGGTTGCCTCGTTACCCATCTGAATAGACTCATCTGAAGATTCCATGGGTTGATCTTTAAAAAGTAAAACAAAATAAAAAATAATTTTTAAAAAAATCCCACAAAGCTGAGGAGGTGGTCCTCTACCTAAAACCACAGCTGCATACTACCTATTCTGCAGGCTGGTTCTGAGTCTGAACTGCATTACAAAGAATTATCAGAAGATGATTTCTGTGTGACCCATACTTAGATGCTATGTGCTTATCCCAACATCTGCACTGCACTGAACACACACGTTTCCCTGCTGCACTTACCTTCTACCACTGCAGACTTCAGAAGTGCCTCTCCTTGCAGACTTTCTGGGATATCCCCCCGAAGAAGTAGCCTAGATCGGGATCCTTGGGAATGGTCTTCAAATCCATACATTTCAGACATTTCTTGATAAATTTGTTGTTTCTCAGTTAGACTTTGCACAATCAGGTCATCTTTCGTGTTCAAACGCTCTAAAAGACGAAACAAACTCAGTTCTGCCTTCCAAATTGCTGTCAAGAGTACGACATTCACTTTGGAAGCTTATCATTCATTTCATAGTCAGAGATGTAATTAACAGTTGGGAGAAAAAAAAGCAAAACACCTCACAAAGCACCCAAAGATTATTATTATTATTATTTTTTTAAAGTATTTCTATGCGACCTTGCAATACCTTGAAAAACTTCAGGAGAAAATTGGTCACATGTGATAAAAGAACAAGGCAGTCCTAAATCACAAGCGATGCTGAGAAGCTCCTTGTGGAATATATACTTAAGTTATTACCTTGGAATTCTCTTAATTTCACTGCTCTTGCTTCAGCCAGTCTCCTTTCTGCTTCAGGTTCATAAAATGATCCTCCTTCTTCATCAGGACAGCTGTAAAAGGTGGGAGACAGAAATATGTTTGATTTACACATTAGACAATTTAAAGTCACCTCAGCATTCAGCCTGAAGCTTTTGCTCAGAGTGAGGTTTTATCTTGCATGTCAGCCTTTTTCCCTTATCCAAAGCCCTGTTGCTTTCGACATCAGTAAACCAAGTTAAAAAAAAAAAAGATAGAACAAAGTCTTAGGCAATTTGTTCCAGCATCTCTCTGAGTAGCTTCTGTCCAGTAAATATGCACAAGACTGCCTGCTTCAGCTTTACAAAGGAAGTCTGTGAACAGTTGAAAGTATTTTTACAATAAACTTCCACCTACAAGCCCCTACAAGAAGGGAAGGAGGATGAGTGACAAACGAAGCCCTCCAGCTTTCACTCATTCTTTACCTTTCTACAGCTCTGCGGATGTGAGCCATCCAGGAATTCCTCTCCTCTTTTGAGCTTGTGTGAATTTCATACATTTCTGGTCCTTGTAAGGAAGCGCTAATTAAGAACATTGCCTTTTCCTCATTAGCTACCTCTCTTACAATCAGCTTTTGCAGTGAGATGACTGGTGGTTTAGAGTCCTATAAAAGAAAATATAATTTATTGCACTGTATTATATGGATTTTTTTTTTTTTTTAGAGTTTGTGCTTCTGACCTCCCCTCTGTCTTCTCACCCATACAGGGCCACACAGCAACACAGTCACTTACTGCTATGGTGACACTTTTGACACTTGTCATTTTTCACTCACTAACCATAAATCAAAACATGGAATGCAAAACGTACATTTCAAAAATAAGAGTTCTTGCTACCTGACTGAATATTAAAGCATAGGTCCAATATTTGTAACCTAGGAAGGTTTTCAGAAGAGAACAGCTCTTTGCAGCTGCTTCACACCATAATCTACAGTGAAATTAAGAAAATGAAACTGTAAGACAGATCAGTTTGCTCCATATATCTATGGAGGAGTGATATCTGGAATGGTTCTATTATGGTCATAACCGAACTAGAAAAGAACAAAGTACATGCAATTAACTGTTCTGAGTACACCTGTGGAAATGCCCTAGAAAAGCAAGCAAATCCACTGAGTATTCTAAAGTGCTGCAGTAATTACATTAGCATTTAATGCTTTTTATGTTCTTCAGGAAAATTATCTGCCCACAGCAAATCATTGGCTATTGTAGCTATGGCTTACCAGGTCCCTAGCCAAAATGGAAATTTTTTTCCCCTTCAAACTGACACACAGAAGCAGATCTTACTTGCAGGTGCCTTTCTAAGCACAGTTCTAGCGTTTAACATAGGACTTGTAAAAACCAGCAGCCTGACAAAGCTCAGTGAAAGGCAAAGTCACAGCACAAGGAAAGGTGAAGCACTGAACCTCAGAACATGCTCAAGATACTAAAAAAAAAAAAAAAGACTGGTGCAAAGGAACATTGCTTTGCACTAAAGAAGAGCAGGAGGGGTTAACGAGTGCCAGAACATACTAAGGAGAAGTGACTCTATACCTGGCTTGTTTATTAACTTCATTTTCCTCGTGAAGCTACCGTAACAACTAACATTTCTATTTGTATTTTTCTGTAATTACTCTCATTTTCACAAGTACTCTAAGTGAATACATTAAATAAGATGACCACCACTTACCACTGATGCAAACATGTATTTTTGGTCCTTTTCTTGTAAGAGCAACAGTACGTCATTTAACAGGACTGCCAGAATATCTACAGTAACAAATGAAAGAAAAGAAAAAAAGATTTTCATGCAAAGAAACTGGTGTAGACTCAAAAAAAATCACTGAGGTTTCCAGACACAGCCTGTACACATGCAGAGGCAGCAGAATACAAACAGAGCCAATTTAAAGCTTGAAAGCACCTAGAAAGGCATATTACATACAGACTCAAAACAGTCATGGCTGAACATATCTCCCTTAACAGCAGATTATTCTGAAACTGCAGATGTTCACAGTACCAGCTTTTCTTGGCTTCATTACATGTACCATTTGAAGCTTTTCTTTGAACAGCTGAGCAATGAAGCTGTTGAAATGTTCACTGATGAACGTGGTTTCGATTTTCTGGCAAAACAGACATTATGTAGAATAAGGGTGTCAAGGGTTTGACAATTTCTCCAAGGGCGAACCAAGAGCTCGCACAATATAGTGTCCTTCCACAGGAGACTAAGTCAGTATGACTCAAAGCTTTGTCATTTACCTGAAGGCCTCCCACTTGAATTGGAAAGCAGATCAGACAGATAATAAGCAAACAGCATAAGGAACTTACCGTGCACCATTATAGAGATGCTTATTGGACAAGCCAGGAATAGAACAAGATCTATTTACTCCAATATCCTATTAAACAAGTGGGTTATCGTCATCCTACTTTATACTCAATCAATCAATAATAAGCAGTTGCAGAACAAAGACAAATCTTGTTCCCTAGTTGCACTTTTCCCATTCCTGGTCCTTTACCTTTGAGCCGTCCTGACGCAGCTTTCCAGTACAGCATCCCATCCAGCAGAAGCCGCCTCTGTCCCATGTCATCCTTTCGGAAGAAAAGCCCATTCTTGCATTTCCCAGATGATTTCAGCTCCATTTTATGCATAATCTCTTTAAGGCGCTGCCCCTTCTCACACTCATTTACTATGGCATCTACATGAGTGATTGTATACTTAATTAAATTAAGGGCCTGGATCAGATCTTCATAATCCTTAGTTCCAACTAGGAGAAAAGAACAGTAATTAGTCCAGTTTTCAACTCTGGAATGCAACTATGAGTCAATCAAACACATTTTAACATGAAGCTTCCTGACTGAGCATTTGGCAGTATTTCCTAAGAGCCTGAGTTTATAAATAAATGAATTCCTTTAGCTGTAAATCTTTAATGAACTGCAAGGCTTAGCTACTACAATGTTGTGGTTGTAAACTTGAAACTTAATGTCACTTTTGATCCTCTGATGAGGCAAGACTGACTGATGTGAATCTGTATCTAGAACTGCATCTCCAGCTAACTAAGAAGTAAGAAAGCTGCTATAAGGCAGTACCAGCCCCTTCTCCTTGTCGGAGGAAAGAACATGTGGAACAGGAGAAAAAGGATGAGATAAGAACTGTCAGGCTACTAGGAAAGATTGAGTAAACTACCTTCTGTGTTCTGAATAATACGTTCCACCAGGACTGGATATTTGGTGATGCGCTGCGTAACCAGAAGGATACACTCTTGAACACCAAGTCTCCTCACAATGGAACAGTTGCCAATTTTCTAGAAGACAAGACAGATCCGTCACATCCATTCATATTTTGTTCTTTTAACTCCCTCTCCTTTCCATTTACACATTCACCATTTCAAAACACTTTTTACAAAATTAGGTTTAGCACCACAAAATTATCTGTGCTTAATTACAAAAGCAAAATTCCTGGTAACATCAAAAAATGCCTTTATTACTAGACAAAAAACTAAAAAAATTTAGTTTTTATTTTTAACTACTGTTAACTGAATCTAAAGCCAAAGTTCTGAATCTGAACTATTTGCTGATTGCCTTCTATAATGGACCAGTCCTTAACTACATAGGAAAGTACAATATTTTTAAAACGAAAGCCAACCAACAGCCAAATTATACCAGTTATGAATAAGTGTTTATTTTACCACTGCACGATCACTAGGATGTTAATGTACAGAAACGCATTGCTGCTTAGAAACAGAAGACTGTAAAGCATCAGAACGCCACCAGTTGGCCTGATTGCAGGAACAAAGCACTCCTGGGGGCTGAATATAGCACCCACATCTTTCTTTACAGGGTCCAAGGCTTATTTATTTTAAAACTTTGCTTACTTATTTAGTTTCTTTAAAGTGAGAACCTTTTTCTTTCAAGACACCTAGTTAAGAAGAGCTATAACTATAGAACCACGCTGGAAAGTTCACACAGTATCACTTACTAATGACTGGAACACGAGAATACCACGGTCTGTGCAGTGCCAGCTAAGATTCAGGTTACAGGCTTCCAGTCTGGCTGTGCTTCTTGATCCCATCCTATTAATTGTGCATTACACTGTACAGCAGATAAACAAACTGCCCTGGAGCCAACCTTCTGGTTTTGGAAAGATGATGTAGTGGGCAAAACTAAATTAAGAGTTCCTTCTTTTTCCGTGGTATTTATATCAACAGCATTTATTATCAAGCCAATTTACATAGATGGCCACACAGCATGGCAGTCAGCGACGAAGCCATGAATAGAACAGATACTCTACTCCCCAGTACTAGGTGCTCTCAAGAAAAAACAAATACCTGCCTGCCCCAAATTTAACAGCTGCTCCTTGTAGCTGTGTCCATACAGCCCAAAAGATCTACAACACAAGAAGTGAGCAACCTACCAAACAACAAGAATACGCCTCTTAGTATCTGCTCATTCAAAATTAAGAGATCTTCCAAGTATAAAATAGAAGTGAAAGAGTTCAAGCATACTTTGCACAGTAATAATGGGAGGCTTCTGATTGTTGTTTACCTTTATTAAGTTTTGGAACTTCTTGTGGCTTTGGAGCAGGTCTTTATAGTGACTAACAGCTTCATTATGTCCAGAACAGAACACACCGTATTTTTCTTTCATTCTCTCTCCATTTTCACCTGAGAACTAATTGGAAATATAAGTATTAAATACATGAATCATTAACCTACAAGCACCCCGAGGCCCACATTTAACATAGTTTTACATTAACTGAATCCTGAGACAACATTTCTTCGACATTTCTCATTTCTGTTACAGAAGAAATTGGTAATTATAATATTAACCATAATGAGCTTTTTAGGTACTTAATGGTGTCAAGAATGTTGGTACAGTCTCACACCTGTTTTACCAAGAGGTCTCCAATGTTCTGGATTATATAATTTCGGTCACTGCCTTCTTCCAAGGACTCCTTTCGTCGCTCCTTTAACTGGAGCAGGAATTGCCCATGCATCTCCAGCAGCTCATCCACACAGGGGAAGAGCTTGTTGATGACTGCATTTGAGAACTGCAGTTCCTCTTTCATGGCTTTGGAGTACACCTTCAGCATTATTTTCAGCGTTCTAACATGGTGCATTTCAGTCTGCATTAGTTCTGGGTAAAGGGAAATAAAAATTAGGGCTCATTTACGCAGTGTGCTGTGACTAGTGAGGTAGAGAACAGCAGTCTCTGAAAGTCATCATCTTTTGCAAGTGACCAAACTTATCATCAGAGCAACAACAGCTAGATGAACAACCCTCAACTGCTTCTGGTATCAAGGGTGACATATAGGACAAGAGAAACTAGAGGTGATATTCTTAAACTGCAGCAAAAGCAGTTTGATATCAAATATCAGGAATAACTTTCCTTATCATCAGAAAGCTTAATATTGCAGCATTTCTCAGAGATGTTTGTTAGCACACAAAACAGTCTAGGTACAGCTGATCATACGATAGCATATGCTGGCAGTGAGGACCATGTGACACCTTGCCTCCTTCCAGCCATACTTTGTACCATTCTAGATCTTGCTAGAAGCCAGCTATTCTGAAGCTGTCCATAAACTTTTTCTAAGGCATTATATCACTACCAAGAAAAGAATATAACCATAATTGAAGCTCCTGAATTTGCCCTGCTAATCTCTCAATCGAACAGTGACCGAGAATGACCCTGCTTATTTTATAACATCTCCCAGCTGAAGTTGAGCTTGGGATATTTCCTAATTGCACAGCCAGGCTTTGCTGCTCACACTGGCATAAAGAAAAATATGGGCTGCTTAAAATCATTATTAGGAGGACTTTGGCACTCTAAGACAAATAGAGATTTGAAAATCTGTACTCGGTTTCAGTTTCCAAACACAAGTCAAAATGGAAGCTCATAAAAATAACAATTTCTGTTTTGCTTCGGAACAGTGACACTATAAAAAAGTTTTAAAGAAATAATGATGTTCTTACCATAAATGACATCCTGCCTTTTTATAACTTCTTTCTTTTGCCTCTTTGCATAAGACTGTTCCACTGCAACGCTCCAAGACTCCGCCTCAAACTCATGAGCATCTGTTTCTATTTCACTTCGGAGGGATAGAGAATATGCATCTAGACCAAAAGCACATTCAATTTCAATAATTAATGAATTACATCCGAACTATATCCTTCGTTACCATCAACAAGGGCAAATACATCTCAAGATGTACTGTATGCAGTCTCTTACTCAGTCTTAAAGTCCTGAAAAACACAGAAGTTTCCATACCTTCCAGAAAAATGGAGTCTGCTGTTGAAGGTGCAAGCGAGACAACATCATCTGAGGTCTGCTTAAACTTTATAAATCCCGAGTCCCCTTCATCCATGTCTCCTGAAATTAGTCTAAGTGGCCAAAGAAATTAGAAAGAGGGATCCAAACAGAACATTAATATTCTTTAAAAGTTGCTTGACTTAAATCAATAAATAAAAGCCAACCACTTTAACAAGCAGCTTTCTTATAAGGCAAGAAACAAGAAATACACAAAAGCTACCCTTGCACTTGCAGTTTCAACAGAAAATAAATGTAGTACCTTGATCACTGACACATTACAGATTTAATTAGAGCAGCGTGAGCAAGTATGCAACTTCTAGTCTGACATTTAAAATAAACAGCAGCACATCACCTGCTGACAAACCATAGCCATTACAGGGTATGGGGGGCACTTAGAGCGAGGATGGAGCATAACTGTGGCATACAAGTGTACAACTACATAAACCAGCAGACAGCTTTGAACTTGTCTACTATTTTAACCAAGGTATTCTGCAATTTAGAACACTGTCCTTCCACACGAGTCAGAACCAGCACACCCTAGAATAAGCGATCTCCTGAATTTCAACAAGTCTGAGGATAAATACACCCGTTAAAAACACGTTCTAGACAGGAATACTCAAACACTCCACTACCTTACAATATATTTTTGTGGCACAGTACAGAGGGACTACAGATAAAGTGCTATTTTGAACAACAACAGAATTCAGCATTAAAAGCTCAACGATTCTCCCTCAAGTTTGAAAACCAATGCGAGCCTCGTTTTATTTTTAATTGGTTTTCTTTTCAGATGGGGGAGGGGGTGACAGCAGAAGCGAGTGAATTAGAAGTAGCTCACTTACCCAAATTTACTGACAGCTCCAGCAGTGTTCAACGAAGATGGAGAACTCCCTCTTTGGGCGATAGTCATGCCGAGGCTCCGGGGCAGTACTGGGGTGCCATCCGGTCCCAGGAGAAGGCTTCGGGGCTGCTCCTTCAAGGAAGCGGCTAGAGAGGCAAAAATTGAATTGGTGCTCAGAAAATGAGGCGTACACTGCAGGTCGCCTGCTCTCAAACCTCTCTCTGAATGAGGACGGAGAACAGACAGGATCTTGGATGTCAAAAGCTCGTTGTCCAAAAAGACATTCTCATTCCATTTTCTCGAAAAGGAACCACAAAAAGACAGCTCAGGATGAGCTGGAATCGCATTGCTTCTGCCGCTGCTTTTTGAATTTGTATTCCCCATGCTCACTACTGGCTGCCCTCAGACTTGGCACAGTAAAGTGGCCCCAGAGATGCACTGTTTTTATACTACCTGTGATCCTTCTAGAAATGTAAAGCTGTCACTTAACTTACTGTATTGGCTAAATCAGCAGGTCTGAAGTGCAGGAAATTGGTCCCTACTGTGCCCATTTAGTGTGGAAATTGCAAAGTATCTTCTCCTTTAGTAAAACACCAGAACCTACACACAATTATTCACACCCCACCGTATAAGGGCACAGAACATTTCATGGCAAACAAGAAAAATCTGAGATCACAGAAAACCACAAGTTCTCCGCAATGCTTATTGCTGCACAGCGATTTATATCTGCATGCACGCGCTGAATGTAATAGATACCAGAGCTAAATTTAATTTTAATACTGCAGCTTTTTAATGCTTTTTAAATCTAGACTGGCTCTGAACTGGAAAGACATTTAAAACTTTAATCACTGTTATACAATACATGGAAGCCTGTAATAGACTTATGAAAATTGGACACGATTATTTAGTACTGATGTCTGTAATGAATGATATGGAACAGGAGACAAAATATGTCCTTTTAAAAAAGGAACTTCAGGGAAGTCAAAGATGAGGAATCAGCCAGACCATCCTTAAAACTTCTCACTGGCAAGGTCTGCAGCTGCACTGTCCTCAAAGTGCTTTTAAGGACATGGCAGTGGAAGAGTTCTCGTGGACCCTGGAGCCACTGCACGCAGGCTGTCTTAGCAGCCAGACCAAACTCCTCTTCCTCTTCTGTGTCTGTGGGGCTGCTTCAGGACCCCACTGCAGCAGTCTGAGAGTGCCTTCAGTCCCAGCCTAAGCCCATCCATCACCAATTTACATCTTTTCTCGTCAGAACACTGGTGCCTATTCAGCCCCAAA